>NW_015090859.1:2462625-2500553 GCF_001431845.1 Calidris pugnax | reverse complement strand
AAGACTTGTCTAAATAGGACCCTGGTTTCTGTTCTGAAAGCACTAATACTGTTTGTGGTGTTTTGTTGGTTTTTTTTGGTTGGTTTTTTTTTTTTGCATCAAGTTGCCCTCTACAAAGTTTTAAGAATAGGGGCTCTAGGTGTCCCAGAGCAGATTGCAGCGTTGGAAAAAATTAGACAGTCCTCAGTTTCTAGGGTGTCTGAAGTGTGCCAAGACTTGTCTAAATAGGACCCTGGTGCACTAATACTGTTTGTGGTGTTTTGGTTTTTTTTTTTTCGTTTTTTTTTTTTTGCATCAAGTTGCCCTCTACAAAGTTTTAAGAATAGGGGCTCTAGGTGTCCCAGGGCAGAGTTTGAGTGCTGGTGCAAATGCTTTCCCCTTGTCCATCTGTGAAGCAGGGCTTCCAGAGGTGCTGAACGGCTTCCTCTGAAGCCATGAAAATTAAATCAAATTGAAATAACAAAAATATTCAACGGTGGGATTATTGGTGACTCAGTGTAACATTAACTGGTGGTGAATTTATGTGTAACCAAGGGGGCCAGTTTAACTGGTGTCAGCAGCTAAGAGGAGGTCTGCTCCCACTTCTGCTCTCTCCTGCCCTCCGTGCCACAGCCATTTTGTCTTGTGATGGTGGTTCTCCTGTGTGCCAGCTGGCTGAGTAAATCCACAAAAATCCAGCCTCTTCCCTCCAAAGAAGAAATGGGAAGGGGGGACAGGGTGGAACCTCACTCCAAGAAAACAACAGAAAATTGTGCTTCCCCAAGCCCACTGCTGATGGGATGGTGAACCACATTGCCCGAGTGCCAGGGTTGATGCAAGAGAGGAGTGAGGGACACCTGTTAGGAGTAGGACCGCATATTTCAGCAGGTATCTGGATGGAATTTGAAATCCTCTTCCAACTTTCAAAGAGAAGAAATTATTTTTTTTGAGAATGCCATTGCTGGGCAGTTGCTCAAGCATCTGTCCACGTAAGGAGGGTGTGTGGATTGGTTGGGGAGCGGGAGGCAGTGCCTGGCTGTAGCAGCACCCTGGTTTAGATTAGTGTGAGCTGCAATGGAAACACCCCTAGCCAGGCATCCACCAGTTCTGCCTTTCCTTACAACTCTGCCAGCAAGCCTGTATTGCCCGTGTATTATTTTTACTTCGTCTAGATGAGTTTATGCTATGTTTCATGTTTACCTCTAATGAAATATGAGCAGAAACACCCCTTGCTTTATTTTTAGATGAACTGCTAGACTTCCGTTTAACTGTTCATTGCTTCCCTGCCAGTCTCTGGTGGGCTAGATTTTTTTTCTGACCCCCTGAACTGGATCACAGCGGAACAGTTGAGGGACTGTGACACAAAGGACATGGCAGAGAAGGGAGGAGACGAGGACCACCTCTTTTGGCAGCAGCAACCCAACCTAACATAGATAGACCTTTACTTACTTTTCAGCTGAATCAGCCTATTCTTCAAAAGGTTTAAGTTCATTCAGTCAGTACAAAGAAAAGCAGGAGAATTTATCACACCCCCCCACACTTGTTCACTTAATGAATAAAAATGAGGTTTAAGAAAAAGACGGTTCCTAATTCTAAAATCTGTCAGCAGAAAGTGCCTAGAAGCAGTTTGCTTTAAATCAACAGGCACAAGTACTTCTTCCTATTTGTTAAATTAACAGGTTTTCCGTGCAAAACATGTTGAAGCTTTTTTTTTCTTGCATGTTCCATGTATTTATTAGCTACATAGAGTGCTTTAAAAATGTACGTTTTACGTGTTTTGTCTAAAAGCAGCCTCAGTGCAGAAATCATGACCTAATTAATCATCTTCTGTCACTTGATCAAAGTCTTTATTGTTCTGTATGATAAAGCATTTAAGTGTCTGGAGATAGGAAGAAAAACTGGGAGATTACCCTAAAGATTGATACCCAGTGTTCGCGAAAGTGCTTAAATTACAAATACAGAACAGGATGTTAATCTATACTAACCTAATCATTACTTGAATAGGTCATTTAAATCTATCCACTCAGCGGATTTGTGAGCATCATAAAGTAAATTACTAGAAAATGCATTTTCACACCCTATACCTTAGGCTAGTTCTTCATCCAGGTGTCACGTAAACGTTTTGCAGAAGTTAGTTTTCATGTATAAATACAGCTAAAGTATTTTCTGTAGTTGGCAGTGAAACTGAAAGAGCAGTTCTTCATTGTTAAGATACAAAGTTGTTGTAATTAGCTGACTTTGATATTGTAAACTGCTGATAGTTAAATTGACCGCATCTAGGTATTATTTATGATCTAAGTTAATTAGTTGGCTTAGAGGGCCCTGCAGTTTCAATGATGCCTGTCAGCTTGTTGATTTCTTTCCTGCCTGTACTTGCTTATTAAGATGGCTTATCTTTTAATTTTTTGTTAATACTGTTTGCTAGGAGAAGTATCTCATTTTCAGATGTCAGTATATCATTCAGAATTAAGTGAATGATTGTAATTTTATTTATAGCTGTTGTCAGCAAATGCGTAAGAAAATGTAGATGTGCCTTTAGAGCAGTCCAAAACCCTCAGATCTCAGGGAAGTACTCTTTGAGATAGAAATGAGAAAACGAATACTGTAGCTTAAAATCATAGAATCATAGAATGGTTTGGGTTGGAAGGGACCTCAAAGATCATCTAGTTCCAACCCCCCTGCCATGGGCAGGGACACCTCCCACTAGGGCAGGTTGCTCAAAGCCCCATCCAGCCTGGTCTTGAACACTTCCAGGGATGGGGCATCCACAACTTCCCTGGGCAACCTGTTCCAGTGTCTCACCACCCTCATAGTAAAAAATTTCTTCCTGACATCTAATCTGAATCTTTTTTCTTCCAATTTAAAACCGTTTCCCCTTGTCCTATCATTACCCTTCCTGGCAAAGAGTCCCTCCCCAGCTCTTCTATGGGCACCCTTCAGGTATTGAAAGGCCGCTATAAGGTCTAAGGTCTACCGCTAAAATGGTATGGTCTGTTTTTCCTGACACACTCAAGAGCATGTAATTTGGGCTTGTAGTGCACAGATGTAAATAATTCAGTTTTTCTATTAAGTTAGCTTAAAAGTAGGTAAGCAGTGTACTTACCTTTGTATTATAAAAGCATTTCAGGTCCAGAACAATTAACTTTTGCGTAACATCCTTTTCCTCAAATCCATTTCTGCTGAGGATGCTACAGAATTGTTATGCCAAAATCAAAAAACCTTTATTGGGCCCCTTCTGTATGTGCATTGTGAAGGAACCTTGCCTGGTTTCAGCTGGAAAGATGTTTAGTGCTCTTGCATTGTTCACTGGATGGTCTCAGACTTTTCTTGGATATGATTTAAGTCTCAGATTGGAGGCAGAATTATTGGTTTCTGCGCAGATGTTCTGTGGTGCGTTCCATGATACTGTCAAATATTTCCAAACTTTTTGTTTGGAAATGAGGAGTCTATGAAGGAGGGGGTATCCCTGTTTCACAGTGCTTGAGTTACAGGCTAAATTGTCCATGGTTCCCAAGCTCCTGTGGACCTCAGCAGCAGCTAGGAGTGCCAGACATGGCACGTAGTGGGCTGAAGCCAGGCTGTGGTCCCAGGGTAGCTCCAACCCACTGTGGCAGAGCAGCAGCCACCCATGCTATGGCTTGCATATTCCTTGCCCTTCCCTTCTCTAGCATGGGTGCTTGGCAGGCTCCGAGGGGAGGTGATGCAGGGAGATGGGCTGGTAGAAGTAACCCTGCTTGACCTGCTCTCTTTCCCACCAGATTGGCTCACTGTGGGGGCCAGGAGGGAGCTGGGGCTGGCACAAGTTGGGGGATAGTTGCAGTGCTGCCTCCGATTCATTTAAACCTTAGTTTAACTCAAAGCCTTTGTTTCTGAGCAGCTGAGGAGGCAAGCAGTGGGTCAACTCAAATGAAATTTTTTTTTTTTTTTTTTTTTTTGTAGGGATGTAGCAATGTTGTGGCAGATAGAGGGAATTAATTTCTGTGCTGTAGCTGTCAGCTGGCTTCACCATGAGACATTCAGTTTGCTGGCTTCTTACCGTTCATCCCGATATCTGCAGTAAATTACATGAGCATCTAAGGGAGTGGGTTTTGTGAGCTTCTGGCTCAGTGGCAATACTAATTTAGTACTGTCCATCACTGCACCAGCATCCTTGTTTTGCAAACTCAATTCATTTTGGAGCTAAATTGCAAATCAGGGCCCGTTTTCTGAAGTTGCTTTTACTCCAGGTAGGTGAAATGATTTGCCTGAGTAATGTATAGAACGGGGTGGGTAGGAGGGTGTCCTATATGGGAGAGACTTCAGGCTTGGGAAAGCGGCCTTACAGACAAACCTTGCCCTACATACTGAATGGGGACAGAGATCTTGAGGGAAATGGTAATAGTTGATTATTATATAGTGAATATGCAGATCATCTTCAGGTGATCCCAGATTTTAAAAAAAGGAGTGTGTGTGTATAGAAAGGCTCCCTGTGGCAGCATGCTGATGTGTGGGAGCAGAACTGCTGTCTCTCCCTCTCAGCCTCTGCACCTGAGCTGGCAGTGTCTCTGCTAGCGGTGGAAAGCTCATGTTTCTCCTTTGTGCCAAGCTGGGAAGAGATTGGCACATTCTCAACTGCTGTATTTTCTAAGTATTTGTTGATAGCAGAGGGATGACACGACTTGGCTTCTACACCAAGCTCTTGACAACTGTTTCTGGTTCTCCTCTCCTGTTCTCCCTTTCTTGTTGGCTTTGTTTTCCCACTTGTGTTTTGAGTTCTGATCTTCCTTTCTGCGCCTTTTCACAAGTGATTTGCCTTGCTGTTTCTTCTATCCTGTTATTCCTAGCTGTGCTTCAGCTGTCTAGCCCTGATCTCTGAGGTCTGAGAGACACAAGTCGGTGTCATCTCTGCTAAAAGAGAAAGGTGTTTTTCTGTCTGTTCCTGCTACTTACTGTAGACCAGCTCCGGTGCTGGTCAGGCCCCTGAAGCAGCAGAGAAGCATCCAAGTAAAAAGCACAATTGCCTTCCTTGTTCACTGATTCAGTTTAATGGAGTGATGGGCTCAAAAGCTGGTGGGAAAGGGAGGGTGCAACTTGTAGCTGAGAGGGTGGTTAGGAGGTGAAGAAGCGGGATTTTCAAAAGTTGCAGTTCTTGGTAACACTATCCTTCCCTTCACTTGCTTTTGGCTCTGTCTCCTGGGCCACAGCTGCAGTTAGTTGTGGGGAGGCTTCCTTTTATAGTCAACAACAGAAGCCTCTCCAGAGGATGACCTGTGGTGGATGGGATGCATGTCCCCCCAGGGATACAAAAGCAGACAGCATAGACCCAGATATCTGAAAAATAGTGTCTTAAAATTAGGTGAAGATTCTTCCACCTCCAGCTCCTCAGTTCTGGATCTTTTGTTTTATGGCATTTGAGTTGGGCAGTTGCTTTCCCTTGGAGGCTCCCCCTTTTGGTGTTAAGTGTCAGAACTATGTTGAGATGTTTAGGAAACTCTCTGCTCCATGCTTTGCAGGTGGACTGCTCTGTGAACCTCTGACATGCTTAGTCTGTCCTAATCATGTCCTTTTTAAGAAGAAAGGAACAAAACAAAGTCAAAGGGTCTAAAGCTAGTGAAAATTGGGTGGATTTCTTTTTTTTTTCCCTAGGGGATGATTTCTGGTACATTTTGGAAAGAAATTTTGATAGAGAGGGTAGAGAGCCTTTAAAAATTCTGCTCCAAAGCAAAGGGAACTGAGTTGTTTCAAGGTTTGGATTTCCTAAGGTGAATTCTGGCAAACATTGTTTTCTTGGTGTCATTTCTGGTAGTGATAGGATAGGGAAGTTCTGTACAAAATACTGATAAAATGAAGCATGAGGCACATCCACTACATGAAAAATGTTAGTCCAAATGTTTGAAGTTTAGGAAATCTTAAGAAAAAATAAAAGACCTGATAACGGAAAGTGTTAGTGTTGACAGGGCTACCAGGTCCTTGTCCTGCAGACTGCTGATCTGCAGTGAAGCCTATCAGAATCTACTAGTAGTGTCTCTTCAAGAGTCTTGAACTGTTGTGGTGGTGTTGTACTGCAGTGCTCAACCCTTCAAATAGGGTCTTGGTGGTTTTGCTTCGTTACTGAAAGTCCTGAAGCTGGATTGAATTCCACCTAATTAACTGTCTGTAATTTCTTGGAAGTTTGAGTCTCCTCTTGGTAGTAGTTAAGGCAGGTCTCATCAAGGAGTGTCCTCACGGCCTACTGAATACTAATAGTTTCGCTAGATAAACTACCCAAGTGAAATAATTATATTTTCATGGCAGCGTCTACCCTCAGGTTAACTGTGGCCATGCTTGAAGTAAGGTACATTAAGGCTGGTTTGAAATAATCCTGATTTTAATATTAAGACTTTTTCATCTTTGTACGTTTCTTTTGCTTCTGTAGAATATGGAGGCTTTGTAGTCCTAAAGAGGAAGCCTCAGGTGCCCTTGCTGTGAGTTAATGAAGGACATGAAATTCCCCTCACAACATGAAACTCTCTCTGCCTTTGTTTTCCTGCCTTTTTAAAACAGTCTCTCCCAGGGAATTTATGCAAGCAGACGCAGCCGGCCTTTTGAGGTAGTGAGCTGTGGCTTGTTTGACAGTCGGAGAACTTCTTGCTTGAGCAGCTTGCAGAGAGCATGGTTGCTCACCTGCTCTCTTGGCTTGAAAGAGATTTGAACGAATACCTTGGCCAACAATTGGGGCGGCACCAGGAAGGGGAGGCAGTTGGAAGCCACAGTGGCTTCATGTAGGACTGTGTAGGTTAAATTGTTTGGAAAGCACTAGGATCACGGAGTTTAGGGTGATGAGTTGCCCTGAAGCAGAACTCGTGTTGCTTTGGGATGATCCAGATGTTATTTGAAGCATGTTGTAGTAACTTCATTTGTAAAAAAAAAAATGGCATGAAGTTGGCGATTATGGTGTGAATGTCTGTTTGGAAGGTACTGCTTTTATAGCTGGTGAAAGATGTTCTGGAAGCTACTGCTGCATTCTTTAAGAGAAATCTTAGCTGGCTTTATTGTCTGGATACCTTAAAGCTAATTGTGCTGCAGAATACTCAATATGAGGAGTATGTATTGTACAGGTATCAAGTGTGTGGCATTGGGCAACATGCCAGTCTTTGTACAAAACAAGACGACAAGGCAGGCTGTTGCAGAAACCTTGCAAAGACTTGTGTAAAACAAATTTGGCGTGACAGACTGATTCTACAAAATAAGTGTTTTTGGCCTGTTCTTAAATGAAAAGTGCTTTTTAATAGTTGTTGTATGGGTCAGATTTGTCTAAAAACTATATGTTTGCTTTCAGAGCTACTGTTCTTACTTTTAAGAGGTTGATAAGTGTATTCATTTGGAATTGTTTGCTAGGAGCTGTGATCTGTTGGGAAACTCCAATATTGTCCTAACTTGCCGTTTGTTAGCTTTGCATTATGTTTCTTACCTGTAGAAGAGCTTAAATTTGTTTCCTAGAACAAGTCACCTTCTTGATGTTGTCCTCCATAAAGGTAACGCGCTTTTGGCACCAGCCCTTTGAGAGGACATTGCTGAAGATTTTTAAGTAATCCCACTTTGTTGTAACCAAATACTTTTTCTAAATGCTTCTGGAGCATTCTATTGGAAAGATTTGCTTAACTTTTCAACGTGCTTCTAGAATGGCACATTTCACTCCATTATATTTTCTTTTAAATTCATTTCTTCCTGCTTGCAGCATTCGGTGTCACTTGTTTGTCATTTGAGAGGAAACAACGGGATTTTGGAAAGCAATCAGAGTTTACAAACATTTGTTGATTGGGAAAGAGGAGGATACACCTTCCAGGACAGATTTGGATTAGCCAGTACAGAAAATGAGCGTTATCACTACTGTTCCAGATTCAGGGAACAAAGGTGGTATGCACATAGAAGCTATTGTGCTTAACAGATATCAACAGCGTTTTAGCTATTGTATTTCCTAAGAACAAAGTCTTGCTGCAATTGCTTTCTGTGTCACGTTGCTCTGTGTTGTTGCAGTCCTGATCTGGATTAAAAACTGCAGCAGCTGACCCCTGCTCCAGGAGTAATCAGGTAGTGCACAAACAGCTCTCAGACAGCTTGGTGGTTTCAGAGCACTTTCACTGTTTCCCATTCTCATGCAAGGGAGAAGCCTTTGCTTTTATTTAATGAGTTTAAGATGCTATCTGCACTGGGTTTTAAGATGCAAGGGTAGAGGTGGTACCTGGTCACCTCTTATCTTTAGGTCGTAGGCTGTGGTTTTGGCTGTGGTTAGACACATGAAATCTCTCCCCTCTTTTAGAGCTAAATTAGGTATAAGTAGCCATTATGTGCCTTTCCTTTAAGAAGCAAGGGAAATGAGAGGGACTCCCCTCGGGCATTGCTTGATGTGATGCCTGCTTTTGCCATGTGCAGAGCACGTAGGTGGATTATTTTTGTGTGTGTGTATCAAATTCCTCTGAGGCTGGATCTTTATGATCACTGCCCTAGTTACTGCTTTTAATGCACGACCTCTTATTTTTCTATTTCTTTTATTCAGTTGGGAACTTCATGCTGCATTGGCATTTTCTATGCTAATATAGCAGAATATTTTGCAGACTTTTACTTCTCTTGTAGAAGTTAAGTTTCCAGTGCAGTATGACTCTGGTAATAACAGGATATCTACTTCTGATCTCACAGCTGAAAGGCTGAGGTCTTAAGATTGGTGTCAGTCACATCGCTGACCTCAGGAGGAGTTTCACATGGGTTTTTGGGGGGGTTTGTGTGTGTTGTAATGGAGATCACAGTCTGAAAAGGGTTAATATGTGCTCTGACTTCGGCTTGTTCTGAGACTTGTGCAAAATGCCAGAGTGTTATAGCCATTTATGCCATTACAGTGATGTCTGTGATAAATATTGTTTCTGAGGATGCTGTAGCTCGATGTGATTTGGTTGGTATCCTTTCTTAGTGATATGTAAATGACAGTTTCAGTTTTAGTGCTTCCCTGTAGGGGTTTCAGCTGCACTTGAAACCTCAGCTTTAACTCAGCATACTTAACTTTGATGCATCTCAGAAAATCACAAGCCTCCTGCAGAAGTCCCCCATTAGTATCAACTGTGAAGATGGGTCAGTATAATAATCCTTAACTTGTTCTTCTAGACTGAGGCTGAATCTTGTGGTATTAAAATAGCAAAGATTAAGTGGGCGGGGGAAAAAACCCCCATGTGTTAATATACCATATGAAATTTTTATAACAAAAAAACTTCTTCACGGTGAGGGTGACAGAGCCCTGGAACAGGCTGCCCAGGGAGGTTGTGGAGTCCCCTTCTTTGGAGATTTTCAAGACCCGCCTGGATACAGTCCTGAGTAACATGCTCTAGCTCTAGGCAATCCTGCTTCAGCAGGGGAGTTGGACTAGATGATCTCTATGGTCCCTTCCAACTCTAGAAATTCAGTGAAATTCAGTGAAAATGTTATTGCTGTTCTGTGCTGTAATTTTAACATATTGCTATAGTGATATTCAGAGCTGTTTCTTCTTGCGTCTCCTATCATTTAAACCTAGACAATTACTAGCTAATTTTGAAGTGTTGGAAAGTTCACATCAGTGTTTAAGTGATGCGTTAAGTGATATTAGCATTGCAGCGTTTGTGTCTCTTAATGGTGAATAGTTTGTGGCACATCTTCTGCTGTAGCTGTGGGCTGCCCTTCTGTAGGGAAGTCCCAATAGTCCACAGTCTCAGGTGCAGTCTTGTCACTTCCCCGGTGTCACATCTACAGATCATGCCGTTGCAGAGCACGTTGTTTTGATGAGCTGATCTTATGGAAAAACTAAGGTTGAAGAGCTTTCTGTAGCTGAACTGACTCACCCCTTGATTACCCTGTGGCCAGATGTCACACTGGGGAGGCGTCTGGGGGACGTTGGTGGGAGGTGTTGAGTCAGCATTGCCCCTTGGGGTAGCAGGGTGCAGTTGCACTGGCCTAGGTAAAATGTTTTCTCAAATTTCTGGCAGGTAATTTCTGTCATTATAATATTTCGGCATATTCTAGTATGACTATTCAATTGCTTAACTCAGCTTTTAAAATCCTGTATCATTGTAAAATGAAGTCTGATGCATGATTTTGAGAATTTGGGGGATAAAGGTTAATTATTGTTGCTCAAGCAGTGTTTTACCGAGGGATTTTCTGTAGTGACTAAGTTAGCATAACAGACTCTTCTTTTTTTTTTTTGCTTGACTTTGGGGATAAAAAAATGTAGGAATAGTTTTACTGTCTTTAATGCCCTAAGGGTGACTGCACAAGTTCAGGTCAAGGGTCCGCTTACCTTGTTATCCTGTGAGATAAGGGTCTGTAATAGATGAGAGAACAGGTGTGAAAAATGGTGAAAATACAGTGTGATGCCTTCTGTTAAGTCTTCCCAGCTTCTGACAGTCCATAGCTGAGGAGCTGCTTGAGGAGTCGGGGGTGGTATTTGTATCACTGTGTATTTAACAGGTCAGTAGACCTCTTTCTATAGTGTTGTGGACTTTTTTTTTGTAAATAGCTTTGGAAAGCTATTTTGAGTATTTTTTTTACCTTCACAGCATCCTGTGTCAATAAGTTTCATGATTAAATTGTGCATTTTATAAAAACTTCCTTTTGTTTGTTCAGCTGCTGCAGCTGGGAGCAGCGGGTGACTCTGTTCTTATGTTATGGATCTTCTTTTTGTTATACGTAGCTTCATACAGCACATGCCACTTCTTTCCAAGATGAACACTTCTAGTTTATTTACTCTTTCTTTGTATAAAAACCATTGCATTAATGTAGTTGGATTAATCAGCATACATCTCTGCACCCTGGTTTATAGCATCATGGTGGACCAGAGCTATGCTTAAGTTGTTGCAGAGGTACTATGGAAATAATAAAAGCCATCTGTTTGTTGCTTTTGTCTTTTCTGATTTTCTAGTACGGTTTCTCTTGGACTTCATGACTTGGCAGATCCTTGATCTGAAGTTCTTAGCTGACTGTTGTCTTTTCCTTGTCAATGGGAATAGCTAATTTAGAATTAATTTTTATGCAAGTATAATGATGGGGTTTGGATTTTTTATTATTTTGCCTGAGGCCAGGTTTTGCATTTGTTCGCACTGGATTTCACTTGCCACTTTAACATTTGATCATCCACAAGATCATATGGTAGCTATTTGTTAGGAGTTCAAGTTTTGACTACCTTGAGTAATTTTGTATTCTCAAAGTTCTCTGTGTGTTTTGTGAAATCACACGGACACTGTGTTGAGTAGTGTGGGTCCCAAGTCAGACCCCTATGGTTTGCTTTTGATACTCCATAGTGAAAACCAATGGTTTGTATACAGCTGTTGTTTCTTACTTCTTGAGCACTTCTGAACCTTCAAGAGGAGTCTCCTAGCTTATATTACCTTTGTTTAAAAGAAAAACAACCGTTGATGAGGTGACTTTTCAAAGGATATGGTGTGTTAACTAGACTACCCTATGTTTATGGCTAATTGTTTCAAGGAGCATAGATGCGTTTTGGAAAGATTACTTCCTTCTACCAAAGCAATATTAATTCTATTCTATTTCCATATTGATGCAGACCCCACCAGTTCTGTTCTTTATTATAGCTTTTATCAATTTACTAGGCTTAGGCATTTGCTTTACTGGTCTGTAGTTTTCTGGATCTTTTCCCTATTTTCATTCCTTGATCTTTAAAGTCTTGGTGTGTGTTTGCTGCCTTCCATTCCTCTGCTACTGAGGCTGTGCCAAGTACAATGTTGCATGCTATAGTTAAAACTTCAATTTAGTATCTGAGTTCTTTGAACTGACAGGTATGATGTAGTCCTGGCAACTCACAAAGGTATTGTGCTTGGCCACTCTCTGACTATTCTCCAAGTTGTAGCATCAAGATGAATTGTATTTATAGCAATGCCCAGGAGAAATGCTGTATTTATAGGAAATGAAATAGTCTGCCATTTCGAAATTTAGCAGAAGTTGTTACAAGAAAACGAAGGAA
Source organism: Calidris pugnax (assembly GCF_001431845.1). Taxonomy (NCBI): domain Eukaryota; kingdom Metazoa; phylum Chordata; class Aves; order Charadriiformes; family Scolopacidae; genus Calidris; species Calidris pugnax. Next base: position 2,488,618 of record NW_015090859.1, on the reverse strand, counting down.
TGGAGTCCATGTGAGTTGCAGATTAATGTATTGACTCTTTGGTGGACAGAAGAGGTGAGTATCTGAGGTTGATAGAGTCGCAGTAATGGGTGGCATGGAGAAGGTGGGAAGGTTGTTTTCTGTTTCTCTTTGAACAGAAGCTGAGGGCTACTCAGAAAAAGTAAGCAATTGGCAAGGTCGTAACAAATGAAAGGAAGTGATTCTTCACACTGTAACTGACCTGTGCAAATAATTTCTGTTGGTTTCTATAGAAGTTGAAATTGCATAGACTTCAGAAATGACTAGAGAAGTCTAATCAAGCCATTTAAGGCTTTTAAATGCAGATAGTCTCTGAGACAGAAACTGTTGGAAGAACATCTTGGTTAAGTTATTACTATGTAATATTTGCCTTTCTATGTTCTTCCTTACTGGCAACTCCTGGATGCAAGTTTTGGGGCTGGCTAGGCTGTAATTGATTTTTTCTTAAGTCCTTGTCCTGATTCCACAGATAGTATCCCTAGATGCTGCTTGGAGGATTGTATGGCTCTCTGCTAGAAATTCTTCTTTTCAGGAGGAGCTGTTTTAACTCCTTTGAGTTCTGCTGCATGAGCAGCAGTTACATTAGCAAAGAAGCTCACACTGAAACAGTCTTTGCCAATCACTGAACTGCTGTCACTTGTAAAAGCACATGGTAGCATACCTGAGTCTTCATCAGAAGGTCCCAAGCTCTGGTGTCTATGGGCAGACAGATTCCTGACTTTACAGGGCATCACCTACCACAGGCATGGACTCCTGGGCATTGACTGGCTTCACAGAAGTGGTGGGAACGGGATATCTCTGTATAGGTAACATTGATCAGGTGGTGGCTGAAGCTTGCTTTGTTCAGTGTCTGCTGTGGAAACCCAGAACCTGCCTTCTGGATGAGGATGCCAGATCAGGGCCCAGGCAGTGCTGGTGAGGTAGTATGAGCAAGTGAGAGGCTGGATTTAGGACTGTGTTTTGTGAAGGTTGGAGCCTGAACGGTTACGTTTTGGAGAAGACATTAAAGTTAAGGCATCTGCAATGGGGAAGGTGGTGACAGGAGGCTAGAAGAATCCTGGAGCATGGAGATGAGAATATTTAGGAGAAAAGGAGGAATTGAGATTGAGCAGCCAGGCCCAACAGCCTTAGTGACACCTTGGCTACCCAAATCCACCAGATAGCCTATCAGCTGATGAATCAGAACCATAAATTCTTGTAATAGCTGTTTTCTTGGAAAAGTTATCTTTATTTATTTCAGATTGTGTCTCCAGACATTACTATGAATAGGCAGAATTGATGTGGATTTCATTTCTGATGTTGCTTGTAACCTGCTAGAGGCCATCTTTTATTAATATTTGGAATGTGGAAATTTTTATAGATATTCCCATAAACCATAAGTTTTGAATTTCTTACAGAAACTTATTACTGAACATGAGCATGATGCTGGATGACTGGGGTTGGATTGTAGCTGGGTTGTGGGGGGGTGTTCCCCCCTGCCATTTCCCAGCACCTCAAGTGAATCTTTTTCCCTTGACAGACAAGATGTTTCTCTCCCGTGCATTGGTAGAGGTGCTAATCTCATCCAGTACTCAACTGGTTTAGCTCGTGAAACTTGCAGCAAACTTCCTGCTTCTTGCTGGATTAATTTTCTGTCATTTCAGCTGCTAGAACTGGATTGCTGTGGGGATTTACAGGCTGAGGGAGCTGGGATTGTTCAGCCTGGAGAAGAGAAGGCTCCGGGGAGACCTTATAGCGGCCTTTCAATACCTGAAGGGAGCCTATAGAAGAGCTGGAGAAGGACTCTTTGACAGGAAGGGTAACGATAGGACAAGGGGAAACGGTTTTAAATTGGAAGAAAAAAGATTCAGATTAGATGTCAGGAAGAAATTTTTTACTATGAGGGTGGTGAGACACTGGAACAGGTCGCCCAGAGAAGTTGTGGATGCCCCATCCCTGGAAGTGTTCAAGGCCAGGCTGGATGGGGCCTTGAGCAACCTGGTCTAGTGGGAGGTGTCCCTGCCCATGGCAGGGGGGTTGGAACTTGATGATCCCTTCCACCCCTAACCATTCTATGACTCTATGATTTAATGATGCCCGAGTGAAAGGAGTGTGAAGTGGTTTGGGAGAAGGGAACATAGGGAACCTGAAAGGTTGCCCTGATCTGTGGGCTTGTGAATCCTGAGCAGGGATGGTTTACCTAGACCTGTACTGTGTGTCTTGCCCCTCGGTGTTTGCCTCACCCTTCATAGAGATGACCTGGTGGCTGCTGAAAGCCCTTAAGGTACAGACTGTTGCATTAAATTCGTTTCAATTTTCTGTCTTCCTCGACCGAAGGTGCTGGGCCCTCCGACTGCCTCTCTGCTGCTTGGGCAGCTCCACCAGCTCCGCAACAGGAGTGATCACCAGGGCAGGTGGTGGTGAGGCTCTTCCCTGCTTCCTGGATAAAGTCCTGTGCCTGCTCTTTCAAAAGGGGTTTCATAAATGATGGAGGATCCTGGCTCACATTGTTGCAGGTGCCAGGGAGAGAGAGGGAGGGATCCAGGCCTAGGCTTCTTTTAAACAGTATTTGTACTGGTTGAAATCAAAACGATAAGCTATGGATCAAAAAGGGTTCACTTGGGAGGAGCTGTGGCTCAGGGGATGTGCATGTAGTTTTGTCCTTTTCAGTGAATTTTTAAAATGGAAGTAACGAACTGAATTCACTGTGGTCTAGTTGAAACCTGAAATCTTGGGTTTTTGGAGCCTTGTTTATTTCTGCTAACTCTTTTGGAATTCCTTTTTTCCAGTTCGTAATTCTAAATGAAAGCTTCAACAGGCTATATGGAAATTCAGCAAGCCTTTATTCTTTTTTGGCACTTTCCACAGTATATTCAGGAAGCAATAGAGATTTCTGATACAGAAGGGTATAAACCTCCCTCCCTTTTTTTTTTAATTTTTCTTCCTTGCATTTCTAAATTACCTTTATTTTTCCTTCTATTTTTTTTCCCATGCATCTAATCACGCTTAGTCAAGTTCTGACCCGTGCCAGAAATCTCAAAATACCAATTCCCCTTCAGTCTTTCTCCTCCAGCTACTAATACGTATTTAATACCACAAGCATTTTCCTGTTTCTTCTGTTAATAAGTTTATTTAAAAAAGCACGTGCGCACCATGAAATGGGACTCCTAAGTGTGCTGATAAGCAGTAGGTGAAACAGCGCATTTGAGGTCAGTGGAGCTCTTTCTGTGGCTTATGCTTTGCCTGTAGTTAGTTCTCCGCTGACGCTGAATCTGTGCATCATCTGATCTCCTGGCTGTATGCATTTCTTCCAGATGAAACGTGAGCATGTGATAGCATTTAAGTTGTGGTGAGAGCACGTGGTAGTGTAGTAAAACAGCCAGCAGGCTATTTTAAGAGGGCAGATAACCTCATGTAGAACAAAATCTTTTGCAGTAAGATGACTCCTTTCCCCCCACCCCCAGCTCTTACTCTCTGGCATACTCTTGAGTTTGTCTGTTTATATGAATATGGCTGCTTTAAATCAAAAGGTCTGTCTGTACTATGGGTCTGTGATACTTTGGTTTGATGGTAGCGACTTAAACCGGTATTTAGTTGCTATTTTCCCCATTTCACAAATGGAGAACTGGATTGCAGGTAGCTGTAGCATTTTTGGACCCCGGGAAGTTGGTTTTCATGTTTTTCTTCTTTCAAATCTATATTAGGTCTCTTCTCACTCCATGCAGCATGACTTTTGAAACTAAGCTGATACCTCAGAAATTAGTTGAGAAATATTGGCAGAACATGTTATCTAGACAGAAGGCATCTGAAATCAGTTATGGCAAGCCATCCTTCCTGGTTTTTTAGGTAAGAGTATGGAGATATTCACAGTTTAGTTGATGTGTACTACTTTGTTTTAGAAAATAAATCTAAAATTCAAGTGTTCTGAAAGGAGACATCTCTCTTCCTGATGTTTGAAACCTAGTTGCAAGTTTTCTGAATATATCAACTCGCTCTTCCTTAGGAACTGGTTTATTCTGAGCCTTAAAAAATAAAAAAATTAAAAAAAAAATCAGTTTGTCACTACTGATTTTGTCCATTGGCAAAGAGCAGTTTGCAACTTTGCGTAGAGATGATTCGGTTCTAATTGTTTATGTATAGGATCTGCTTTCAGACCCTGGCCAGGCCAGTTGGCCAAACTGTTTTGGTAATCTTAAGTGACTGTCATTGTTGCCGTCCTGTCATTTTGATTTCTGCTGTGACTATGTGTGATTTGCTTGAGGTCAGCCTTCATTTTCAGTGCTCTCGATACTTTCAGTTACCTTGAAATGTTGGTCCAGCGTTTGTGCAGAGCTGTTTTTTTGCATTGTTCTTTCATTAAGGGTTTTTCCTGGCTTATTTATTGCTAACTTATTTTTGGGAAAGAAAGAAAAGTCAGGAAGAAATTGTTGATATATGAAAATGATAGAGACATAATGCATGTTAATCTTTAAGATGGGAAACAGTCTGCAGTTTCTATTATAGTAACTTTGCTTGCAAGTGTGACATTTGTCTATAAGTTATGGAGGAGAAGGTAGATCTGACTGTGAACTTTACTTGGTAGTTCAGGGCGTGATGGACATCCTCTAAACTGGAACTCAAGGTGGCTTGTGTTCTCCATGCTGCTCCATTGTGGTGTTGAATGGGGTTTGTTGGTGGAAGGAAAGGTGCCCAACAGAGTCTGAAGTAGTACCAATGGGGTCAAGGAGTAGTTTCCCTAAACCATGATCTACTGCTGTGATTTTAAAAAAAAAAAAATATAGAAAAAAAACCCCAAAGCTGCAGCCACTCAAGTGATCAGCCACACCAATGACTTGCAGTTGTTCCTATCTGATGGGGATCATAGTCTTGCAAATGTGACCAGTTCATACTGTTAACAAATGTCAGGAGAATTTGGAGGACCAAAATCTGCCATTTCTCTTTTTTTTTTCCTGTAATTGTAAATTATTGACAAATTAACTCGAAACTCAGCATCTGTCTCATAGAATGGCCTAAAAACTGACTTCACAGGCTTTCTCCTGCTCCAGTGATCTTTAAAGAACTATTCGAAGAAGAAGAAAATGTTTTCATTAAGTGTAAGTTTCTACATCCTGGAGTAGATGTTAGCATTGTTCTTGGGGGGAAAAAGCAGGACCTAAAAGCTTTCCTTCTCTGCAGCCTGTTTCTTTTGGGAAAGTCTCTTGTTAGTTCTGTGGGTTTTGCTGCTGTCTGCTTTTCTTCCTAAAATTTGGGCCAGCCTTTTTATTAGCTGTGGCACTGTATCCAATCCCTGTGGCAGTTTTGGCTTCTAGTCCACTCACACCCTTTAGTGCTGAGTAGGTTTGTCATCTGTGGTGTCTAAAAGGAACCCTATGATAGCAGGAGCATTCTTTTTAGTAAAGGATTACTGACACATTGCAATTTTTAAAATAATATTTATGCTGATAAGCACTGCAGAAGTAGGGGTGTTTTTTCATTACAGGGTCAGATGACACAGTCACTTTTAGGAAGAAAAAGACTTTGTGACACTCTGGAGAAACTTCTTGCTGGTTTCTTGTGGGGCAATTCTGTTGGTGCAGAGACTTGAGCTTTTGACATCTGGAGCATTGCAGGGGTAGAAGGTAGAAGGCTGGTTTAGTAGAGCACAGAAGATCAAACAGAACCCATCAGCAAATTCGGGCAATTAATGTAAGCTGTAGTGATCTGAGCACCTAATCACGGACATCCAAACATATCATTGTTATTCAGTACAGCAGGGCTTCATCCAAGCAGGTGGACATTGTACTTCAAGCAGAGTGAAGTGCTTGGGTCTAATTTTTATTCCTCATTCAAATGCCTTTCCAGTTCCTAAGAATGAAAAACCAGTGTTAGGAGCAGGATAAGGTGGAGTTTTCTGTTACTTTTAGGAAGAAACGCTAGTTATAGTTCAGTAGAATATCCTTCACTTTTGTCTTGTGGTTTTCCCCAGAACATATGACTAACCAGATCCTTGTTTATCAGATGTGCAAGCAGTCTGTCATGGCTTATGCACTTATTAGCCAAAAATTATTTTTTTGCCATTTTAATCACTGAATGCTTACTCTGCTTCATAGCAGATCTGTCTGTATTTATTTCCAAGTGTGTACTTTGTGGATTTTTTTCTTGGTCCTGTGTGTCTTCTTACTTACACACAGTATTCCCCATGTGTTTTGGCCTAGATTTCCACAGCTGTGTTTCCTGATTTATTTTAGGAGGGTAGTTTACATAGTTCTTTTCTGTATATATCAGAAAGAGAGGTGAGTTTTACTGGGCTGAATCTTCCTTGGGCTATGTTTCTGGCCAAGTTTCCATGTTGAGGTGCCTCTCTTCATTGACACTTAGAAGGTTTTTATGCAGTTGCATTGTTTTGGCTAACCCAAGTAGGTGTAATCTGTTGCCTTGGCAAGTACCCAGGCATCTCAGCTTCAGTGTCCCCATCAAATTTTACCTTGGGTAATTTCATTGTAACAAGTTTTATTTTTGCCTGTAGTTCCAGGAGTCTGAGCTTCCTTAAGCCTGAGTGCTCAATCACATATTAATACTGTATGTCACTGAATGTCTCTGTTCAGTGGCAGCTGAGATTATCACTGTGTGACATCATCTATAAGATTCAAAACTTACAAAGCAATTTAAAAGTGATTTAGGATGAAGGTGTGATAGATTTTGGGGGTTTTTTTTATGCCATTTTTGCTGGCGTTGGTGAAAAATAAGTTGTATATGTTCAATTCTGGCAATGTTTAGGTGGTGGCTTTGAAGGAGTGGCTTAGGTAAAATGTTATGTAGTGTTTGAAACTAATGCTCTGCAGAATCATAAGTGCTTTGCAGCTGGTTTGGTGGGGAAAAAAAAATCCTTGGAACTGGAAAGCTTTAGTACATCTTCAGGGACTCTAAATCAAGGGTTTTTTAACCTTTGTCCTTTTTGGATTTGTATCATAAATGTGTACTTGGATACATGCACACAGACATGCACACCACAAACTGCCATACATATTTTTACTGCTAGTTGTACCTGCTGTTGTAGATAAAATGTTAGGTCTTGAAAGTGTTACCAGTTTTAGGAATTTAGGTGATGTGTTGTTTTTAGTACAAATAAATTTTTACTTCTGAGGAACAGGTTTATATCAGCAGTAAAATTTACTCGGGATCTCATCTTAAATTTTATGTATTCTTTACCACTGATTTTTTAATTTCTCTTGTGAACTGTGACCACACAGAATTCCTGCATGGCAGGTCCGTTCTTAGTTATTTTCAAACTTTTCCTCTTGTCTTAGTCCTAATTTTTGAAACAGAACTTAATTTTTGTTGGTGTGTTTTTTGTTGTTTTTTTTTTTAGCTCTCTTGTGCTGCACATTACTACATTTGGGCAACAGTATGTTTCATAGAGATTTCCAGAACATTTGTAATCATCTCTTCTTCTCCCTTCCCCCCTTCCCTTCCTCTCTCAGTTGTCATAGTTCCCTGCTTTTCTTATCTTTCTTTTTACTGCCGCAGCTTTCAGATGATAATTCATGGCTGGAGGAACAGCTGCTGTGTAAGAGCTGAATGAGACTCGGCACCACTTGCAGCTGACCTAATGTGAGAATAAATGAAGAAATTGTGCTTTGCATGTAGGTTTACCTATAGGATCCTTTTCCCAGTTTGGACATGGGGAAGTGGACTGTGGATGGCTTCTCTGGCTTCCCATTGCCAGCTGCTCTAGGGGTAGAAATACACCGGGGGTGGTGGCGCAAACGAAGCGAGGTATTGGAGGTTCTTAATGGTTTTCAAGAAAGTCACCCGTTTCTAACTGTGAGTTGCTTTTTCCTTTTTTTAAATTTTTTTCCCTGCCACTATTCACGCTCTGGTGGCCAAAAGCTCTGCAGCCTGTGCGCTGGGAACAGGTGGAGCGACACATTGTCCGTGGTCGTGCCGCGCTTTGCCAAACCACCCAGCTCATTTCCTTTCATTTCCTCCGGGTGAGCGAGCCAACGGCCCTCGTCATCTTCTGCGCCAGGGACCCCAGGCCACCAAGCTGAGCTTGGGAAGTGTCCTTCCTGCCAGTTCAGTACACACAGCCTAGGGGTTACAGCTTATTTTGGGGCCGGCTGGCGAGGTTCGCAGCGGGCAGCCCTATCTGTGCTGCACAGATGTCTCGGGCTGCTCCTAAGTCAGCGCCTCGACTGCTGCAGTTTATGGTGCAGTGCTGTAAAGAAAGCTGTCGCCTGTCAGATGTTTAAACTGCTAATATCCACTGGGAATACTGTACCTGTGTATATTCAAGGCATTAGACTGGCCAGGAAATATTTATTAAGAAAAACCTTTCTATTTTAGTCTTTACCGCCATAGGAACTTTTGTCGCTATGACTGTTAGATACAGCTTTACTGATGCTCTGCTGATTTAAGGATACAAGCAAATTCAGATTGGTAGAAGACACATTTGAAGTCCAAGTGTGTGTCTGGAAGCTTGACTGAACTGCCTCTGATTTTTGTATTTTTTAATTTTTTTTTCTGCCTGCAGTTGTAGACCTTGCTGTATCAGGAGAAATACCCTAATTTAAAAATATTTCTTCTGTAATTGACTTCTGACATAATGGGCTAGAAAAGAGGAATAAAATAGTATAAAGGATATCTGAGGTCTTGCAACTGACTGATTTGAAGAAAAGAATGCTGCTGCAGCCTTACTGTGTGCCTTAGTCTGTTCTCCCCAGGTATATTCTCAACCTTATTTTCCAATCTCATTTTCCTTTCACTAATTCCTCAGTTTATGTTTTTACAGTTTCAATAGGTACTGGTTGTTGCAGGGATGGAAGGGAGGAAGATAGCTCTGTTAGTTTTACTTCCTTATTGCTATTAGATCATAAACACCTTTTGAACAGGAGTCTTCATCCACTGAGGGTTGGTGGTTTAGATGACTTAAAATTACCTGAATGTATTACTGTGGCAGTTTTGAATGTGATGGAGTTTAAGCATATATATGCAAAGGTCAGTCTTGTTTTAAAATGAGAGGATGGATTTGGTAGTTGAACAACCGGTATGTGGATGAAAGGGATCTCTAAGGCATTTCATTTGGTGTTTAAGAAATGTCAGTGATGGAAAAATCAATAGGGTTCATATGAAATGAATGTTAAAATGGACTAATTAATAGGTTTTAATGCAATTGCAAATGTCGAATGGCCATCCAGTGTATATCTTGCTATAGGGGATTTGCTGCCATTGGTACTCAGCTGTGTTATTAACATTTCATTAACGACCTGGAAGAGGTCATAAAATTGTTGTCAATAGAGTTTGCAGCCATCTGAAATCCTAGGGGCAAAAAAAGCAAGCGTAATTATGGAAGCCAGGCTTGTGTCTTGGGAACTGGTGGGGGATGTGGAAAGGGAAGCTGGAATCTGGGTAGGTCAGGGTAAGCAATTGCCAGGCTTTGGCCATCACTATCCTGTGACCGAAAGGGCCAGGGTGCTCTTTAGTGTGTGTGTAGTGTTACAGGTCACGTAAGAACCCTCGCTGTTGGGCAGTTAGGTCTGGTCTGCTTCTACAATACAGGATCTGCCTGGGGTATTGATGTGTCAGATGTTGAAATCCAGGACAGGACAGAAGAATGTGAGAAAGATGTAGAAGAACAGGAAAACAGGCAGATAAGAGGCATAGGAGGATGAGCCCGCTAAGCGTGAAGTTCATTGATTCCCACCTAACTATTTAGAAATCACAAGGCATTTCCAATGTAAGGCTCTCCATATAGTCCTGGTCTGTCTTTGAACAGCTGTGCTTTATGTTAATGCTTATGTAAGACATATCGGCATGTGGTCAATAGCATGGAATTTAAAAACAAAGGTATTATTTAAATAGTTTGTTCAAAAGATTTGGCTTGGCTGGATCCTCATCTGATGTGATTTATGACAGTTTTATACTTGTGACTAACGCTTTATATGACCATCTTGGTGGAACATAAGGATTGGTTGAACAAGAGAGTAAACTTCATCACAGGTGGAGCCTCTGCAGAGTTAAAAAATGTTGCTTGCCTGGAAAGCAAGGGCGTATTAAAAATATTTTTCCATAAAGCCTTGTTTAACATCCATATATGCCTTTCACGGAGTATTTAAGACAAATCTCAGTATTTCCAAGGTAGTATCTTTCCAAGTGTTTGCATTTTTAGGTTTTAAGAGCTGTTGTAAGCATGTGTAAATTTGAATTAACGTTGTGCTTGATGGTTTATGCTAGTATAGGAGATAATTCAGCACGCAGACCTTACTACGTGTAATAGTTGGCAATACAAAATTAACTTTCCTTGATACCTGGATCTCAAAATTCATTGAGATTCTTGATTCTTGCTGTGGCAGAATTGGGGTGTTGTACGTGGGTGGTGTTGGTCATGGACACTGAATAGGGAAGTTACAGAATGGCTCTTGGTAACATCAAGATAGAGTGTTGTAAAGAGTCAGTTCTCACAGCTGATCTGTCCCTAAATACCAGAATGAAGATTGTAGTCCCCATGCAAGTTGGACTTAGCTTGAAACTATTTTCTTTGGTGATACCATGGAAGCTCCTCTGAAGAGGGTCTTGATGCTCTTACTCATATCAGAGAGAGTTTTCAAATATATTGTGAAATGAGCAAGTCTCTGCTAAGATAGAAGGGTGTGAGTGGTGGGTTTTTTGGTGAGTGGGTTTGTCAGAGGTTTTTCACTTTGTTTCTTTTTTTGAAACAAGGTTTTTATGGTTAAGTCCCTGAGCTCATAATGAGTTAGGTTCAAAACTTCAGAGCACCTAAGCTTGTTATCCCTTATTCTTAAATGTTTATGTTAGGAGAAGATCTGTCTGGAGGGTTGTCATGTCCACCTCCCCCTCTATCAAATGCTACTACATCCAGGAACATCCTGGCCGTGAGCATGCTGAGAGTGGCTTCCTGTCAGAATTGCCTTATGTAGAATCACAAGGAAGCAAGTGTTTCTTGTATCCTCCCATTGTTTTGCTTCCTGTGAAGTAGGAGAATGGATGTGTGTCCTGGATACAGGCTTTTTTATGGCGCTATACGTGTCGGGATGATCCAATCAAATCATTCCTGGTATCCCCTATAGCCTGAGCATGGCAGGAAACGAGGCTTCCTCGCATCCTGTTGTTCTCCAGTTAGCCTGACTTTGGAGATCTCGTGGCTCTAGCAGAATCCAGAATGAAGGTGAGCTTAAAGTGGATTTAGGATTTTTTTTTAATTTTTTTTGTAAGTTTAAGCTATAGTTTCTCACCTTATCCTAAAACATTCCTTTTTTAAATAGTTCTCTCCCCTGTAGTACCTTTTTGATGCAGTTCTTGTGTTTGCACAAGCACCCATGTCTCTTCTATTTTCTTTTATAAGGATCCAAGCTGTTATTTTGTGATTGCCTTCATAACTTTTCGTTTGCTTGTTTAAAAGCTACCACAATAAGTGTATAGTGAACAATGCAAATTTTACATTCCTGATGCTTTCCTGTTCCATAACAGCTTGCTTAATATTTTTTTTTTCCCCAATTTGAGCAGTGGTTAAGCTATCTCTTGTCTGCTTTTGCTTTTACGCATTCTGCTGTCAGCTTATTGGTAGCTTTTTCTCACCTTTGTTATAAATTATGCTATTAATAAAACTTAACATATCTTTAGTCTCTTTGTGTAAAATCGGATAACTTTATATTTGCTTAGTGTCTTTTATTGTGCACGTAGTTTTTAAATACTTCCTCATGTTTTAGGAAAAACCCTACAAAGTTCACATCTATGCAGTTCCTTACAGCTTCAATTAAGTAAGAGTAGTAGTTAAATTTTCTGTAGCTCAGGGAAACTTGGTGAAATAGTTATTTGACTTACTTTATGTGAGCAATAGCTGCTTGGAGTATATTAGTGTTGGCCTCTGCTTGATTTTTGTGTCTGTTTTGTGTCACTGCCTTTCTGAGCTGTGTGTGTGCTACCTGAGCTTGGGAGATGTCAGCACCTCGACAGCAGAGGTAAAAACTGCTGCTTGCTGGGACCAGAGGTGATCCTTAGGCTGAGGGGGGGAAAAAATGTGCGTGTTAACATATGCAAGTACCTCAAATACTGTCAATGCTTGGGGAGATTATTTTTTTTCTTTCTTATTGAATAATACTGTGATTAAATGTTTCCAAAATCAGCTCTGCCTTGGTTAGTAGATGACGTAACCAGTCAAAACTGGTGTGGCAGTCCCTTTTGTGGTTACTTTAGGTAGCTTTCATGAAAATTTTCATTTCTCTTAGGTTTAACCAGTGTTCCTCTTTCTCCTCCCAGCATTCCTTTGTCCCTTCCTCTCCGCCTCTGGGAATATGAGTTTTTCCTCTCTTGCCTCTGAAGGCTGCTTTCTGGGGTACAGGCTTTCTGATACTGCCCGTGGGGTGGGTCTATTATCAGGAAAATAAACAGGTTTTTTGTTGACTTTTTAGATAAAAGCTGCTACGCTGCAGGAAACGGAATCTCTTTCTGTTTCTTAAATCAGTTGGAACAACTGTAATAGTTGTCTTTTACTGTCCTCTTTCTAGTCTTGCACAAGGGAATACTGTGTCTCCTTTCAACCTATGCAGAGTGTGTTGTGAGAGCTATTTTCATGAGACTTCGGATGAGTGTTTCCATTACCTCAGGCAAATATTATGGGTTGGTTGTTTTTTTTAATCTCCCCTTTCCCCCCTGAAAATCCAGATGTTTAATGCCATCACCCAGTGCTTGAAAGTTACTGGAGTGTTTTCCACAAGATAGTTTGAGGTTTGGATCTCTTTCCCACAGTTAAAACTAAAATAACCTCCAGCTTTCAGCCTTCCCCTTCCCAACCGTCCAGCAACTTCACTCTTCATAAAATTTATTAATTATCAGGAATTCTGCTTTCCTGTGTGTCTTGTAGAATAAAGAGCTAGCATATATATGTTATTGTAGTACTTTTTAAAGTATTTACAGTAATTTTGAAAATATTTAATAAACAGTCAGGTACAGTGCCTGTGAGCTGCTACAGAAAAAGAAGATCATGCCAAGAGTAATGGCACCTCGTAACTGTTTTGGCCAAACTGTCTGAGGAAAGCTTCTCTCTTCTGATAATTATGCTGTATTCAACTTTGCCATAATTTTAACTGACTCCTGCTATCTTTAGCTTATGTATTCTTCATTTTTTTTCTCAAATGCAGCTGTTCCTATATTCTTTTTGTATTTAAAAATGAGCGAGTTTGGTGGGTTTTTTTTAAAGGGAAAAAAACCTCACTGTTTTTTATTGGTGCATGACAGCCACTGAAAGATTAGCACCGTGATCAGGCAATAGCTTCTACAGTCATGATGTGCACAATGCCATAGAAGTGCTTTGTTTAAAGGCTTGTTTCTGCAACTTCTTTTATTTTCTTTTGTTTTCAGACTTTTGATGCAAATGACCTGTATCAGGGAAAGGATTTCAGCAAAGTTCTCAGCTCTCTCGTGGCTTTAAATAAGGTGACTGCAGGTAAGTAGACTCTGCTCTGTCCTGGTGCTTGCTTACCTTACCTTCAATTCGCATTAATGTGTATTTACCAGTCAGGATGAAATTAACATGCCCGGTGTTTTAGAAGAGTTTCTTTGTTGCAGTTTATTGTTACGATTTCTCTCTTTCCAGAAGGACACTTTGCAGTGGAGCTAAGACTGAGCCTTTTAGCTGGCAAGAATTCTTAGAAAAAGTCCCCACCTTCTTTTTTTTTTTTCTTTTTTCAGTTTGAAACACTAAACATTTGCTTATGCCCCACTGTGTAATTCCTGTGTTTAAACATTCCTGTCAATGTTTTTGTTGTTGTCCTGTCCCCCCACTCCCAAGCACTGTCCTTTCTTGACAGTAACAAAAGGATAGCAGCATCTGTGACCCCTTAATCTATGCATGTTTCATTTAGGTAGCAGCTATAAGTCACAAACCATCTACCTAGAGTTCTTTTGGGAAGAAGAGAGCTGTAGAAATAGCACACAGGTGAGAGGTGTCCATGCTTTGTAGGGTGAGGCTGTACTAAACGATGTCAACAGGACCCTGGGAGAGAGGTATTATTTAAAAATGGGCCATACTTGCCAATTTTTATGTGGGGAGGAAAAGGAAGCTGATAGAAAAGTCAGTGGTGGATCAGTGTGACTTTATTTAATAGTAATATGATAAGTATGTTGTCATTCTTATAATATTCCTTTGGTCCATTACATCAGGGGTTTTTTTGTGAATTTTTTATTTCCTGCTTGTATCAGAAAACACGCTGTAGGAGTGAGTTTTACAACCAAATTCTTAGTTCTAATGAATGTGCATGGAATAATACCACTGATGACTTTGAAGATACTTAGACCAGTTGAAGATCCTGCCTTTCATCTTAACTGCAAGTGCGAGTCTAACCCATTTCAGTACATCTGTAAAGCTGCTGTATACTGACCGTAGCTGTCTTAAAAGGGGAGAAAAAGTGTGGCTGTTTGGTCCAGACATCAATAGATTAATATCCACATCAAAAAGCCACAATTGCAGCTGGCCTTAGAAAGAACACAGGCTGATCCCTTTCACGGCGGGGAGGCGGTGGTGGTATGGAAACCAAAAATCAAAACCACATGCAAACTGTGATGTTGCCTCATTCCTGGGAGCAAGCAGAGCTGCATAAATCTTAAGTATGTTGTCATTCTTATAATATTCCTTTGGTCCATTACATCAGGGGTTTTTTTGTGAATTTTTTATTTCCTGCTTGTATCAGAAAACATGCTTTAGGAGTGAGTTTTACAACCAGATTCTTAGTTCTAATGAATGGGCATGGAATAATACCATTGATGACTTTGAAGATACTTAGACCAGTTGAAGATCTTGCCTTTCATCTGAAATGCAAGTGCGAGTCTAACCCGTTTCAGTACATCTGTAAAGCTGCTGTATACTGACCGTAGCTGTCTTAAAAGGGGAGAAAAAGTGTGGCTGTTTGGTCCAGACATCAATAGATTAATATCCACATCAAAAAGCCACAATTGCAGCTGGCCTTAGAAAGGACACAGGCTGATCCCTTTCATGGTGGGGGGGCGGTGGTGGTATGGAAACCAAAAATCAAAACCACATGCAAACTGTGATGTTGCAGCTCTGCTTGCTCCTAGGAATGAGGCATAAATCGTCCTGACCAACTGTTCTTCCAAACAATTTCCTTTAATTCGGTGACTGTGTAGAAGGCATTTTAGATGCTATCTCTCTACCCTGACACTGGAAGATGGCTTTCAGAGCCATCTAGGTCTGCAAGTATTTCAGGTATACACATGTTCTTCTGAGATGGGTCTTTCTGCAGTGGAAGAAGACCCATGAATATGAAAGTTGACGAAAGGCTGCTATGGTTATACAGTTCATCTAATTATTTTAGTTCAGAAGAAGGGTTAGGATCCACGGTACCAGTTGCTGCTGGTAAGGGAACAGATAAGGTGGAAGGAACTGGTGTAGGGAAGCTGTCATAATGGTGAAGAAGAAAACATTTTGACAACCTTGGAAATCTTTGGATGGAGAACTGGTGTAGGGAAGCTGTCATAATGGTGGAGAAGAAGAAAACATTCTGCCAACCTTGGAAATCTTTGGATGGTTGGATAGAAGTGTGGAGCTTCTGTGAAATCTACCAAATTAATATTTGTGAAACATGCACACTCTGTTGCCAGTCAAAATTCTTGAGTTTTTAGCAGCAGAGTTTAATTATTTTCTGACAATAATCCTCTTGAGAAATTCATTGAACATGTTTATTTGGTATTTTAATGGAAGCTTTAATGGGTATATGGGGTCTGCAGGCCCTTTTAAATCTATCACAAGTTCATTTGGTATTTTAATGGAAGCTTTAATGGGTACATGGGGTCTGCAAGTCCTTTTAAATCTATCAAAAGTTCCAATTAATTTGAAAGTATTCAGATATTATTGGTAAAAATGCTTGCAATTTGCATGTGGTTTGTTTGTAATTTTCCTCAGACACATGCAGTTTCTAATTCAAGCCTCAAGACGTGCTTTTGTGTTTGGTCTATCAGCTCTGCTGTTGTGAACTGGAAAACTTGGGGAATCAGTAGTGTGTTTTAGGGTTGCCCAGAGGCTGGGAGACAATGCCATGAATGAACCTGATCCTGTTTACCCAGGTGAACTTCATCAAAGTACTGCTTGATTGGGTGGTGGTTGGTCTGTTCTTCTACTTTGCTGCAGACAGGAAACATAGCAGACTGGACATGGAGATGCTTCAGGTTACTTACAGCCCTTCAAATTCTGTTAGTTACTGAGGGTTACATCAACTCTAAAGTTTCTGGGAGCATTAGAATTAACCACAAAGTTATTTACAAACAAAGCCCATGATCTAGTCCTATTTCTCTCCCAGTAGTCTGTGAAAACAAAGATGTATGTTCTTTCTGTGATGGACTGTAAAGACCAGTGTTTATACAATGGCCTTCAAATGCTTTTAGGAAAGCAGGCTCACAAGGTGTGAGGTCTTATGACTTCATTGTGTAACGACACTATCCATACAAAATATGCAAATTAGTATAAATAGTTTTAATATTTCACTACTTGAGTAGAGTGTGTGTATATATATGTATAGAGAGAGAGAGGCTTTTTTTGAAGGATAATGATTTTTAAAGGATGACAAAGGCTCACTTTAAAAGATGTGCCTGAGGAAGGTATTCTCTGCTCAGTCATTGTGGACTTGAAGCATCCTTTGTTAGCACTTTTCTTCAGTGCTCGTTGTCCATCTCAAACCCTTTCCATTCTCCTGCATCTCAGCTGCTGTCAGATGCTGTGCTGGAGTTGAAAGGCTTTCCATTTAGGATGAATTGAATTCTCCCTTTAGATTTGGGGTGAAACAGCAGATACGCTTTGTTTACCAGTCTCCTTGTGGAACTCCACATGTATGTGTGTTTCCCTTTGAGCAAAAATAACTCGGATTGCATAATTGTTCTCTGCTTTACTCTGAAAGTAACTGAGAGACTGTCGTTCTGTGTGTGTACCTCTGTCCCTTTAGATTTGGGGTGAAACAGCAGATACGCTTTGTTTACCAGTCTCCTTGTGGAACTCCACATGTATGTGTGTTTCCCTTTGAGCAAAAATAACTCGGATTGCATAATTGTTCTCTGCTTTACTCTGAAAGTAACTGAGAGACTGTCGTTCTGTGTGTGTACCTCTGATGGAGGTAGAGTGTTGGAGGCAAAGCGGACTACTAGGAAAGGGGGACCAGAGGCATAAAAGCCAGTAGAACAGTTGGGATGCTTGATGGAGGTAGAGTGTTGGAGGCAAAGCGGGCTACTAGGAAAGGGTACCAGAGGCAGAAAAGCCAGGAGAGCAGTTGGGATGCGTGTGTGCTTCTGTAGTCTCGTGAAAACATATGTTTGGTACAGAAGATAACTGCATTGCTTTTGGGGCTTCTCAAAGCTCAGGTGCTCAATGGATAATTTCCTTGTACGTGGGAGAACATGAGGAGAAGGAATGATGTGCTGTACCCACACAAGAGAGTAATGGGGTCTGCAGGCCCCATTACTGCACTTTCAAATTAATTTGAACTTTTGATAGATTTAAAAGGGCCTGCAGACCCCATCTCCTGTAACATGTCACCTGGCAAGGCCCTGGGAGCATCCCCCTCCTGGGGGTTTGGCTGTGAGGGCTGGGGGAGGTGGAGCAGCCAGGAGTGACCCCCCATCACATCGTATTTCTGGGAAAGGCTCCCAGCAGTGCTGTGTGAGGCTGGCCAGCACCAACCTGGAAGAACCTTAGGAGCCACTTTTGGTGCAGCCTGTCCCCTACCTGGCTAATCTGCAGCAGGACCCCCCACCCACAGATGAGCCAAGATCCTGTCCCCAGGGAGGTGCCCAGTGTCCAGGTCTGGGTCTGCCCCTGTGCCCTAGCTGGCCTGCTTCTGGCTGGGGAGCTGGGATAAGCCCTGCCCTGCCACCTCCTCGGTGCCTCCCAGCCCACAGTGACCCCAGTGGCACCCAGGCAGCAGGTAGAGCTACCCTTTGGGTGACCATCTCAAATGGATGTGCTTCTCAGAGTAGAGACAAATCAAAGATGGGAGAGATTTGAGACAGGGGATGGTGGTGGTGTTTTTTCAAGCAAGCGGCTTTCCTCCTTTCCACTCCTCCTATCCCTCCCCCTCTCTCCAAAGAAGAAGAAATAGCTTAGTTGGCAAAAAAGGGATGAGACAAAGGACCGTAGGAAAAAAGACAGTGGAAGGAATGTTTTAATTGAGAAGGAGATGGTGGTAGTGGGGGAGAAGAGCTAAGAAACAGATGTGGCTGGCTTTACTTCAAGCAAGTTTTATGCATTCAAAATTCTTGGCCACTAGCTAAAATGATGCTGGTTAATTACCTTTAAATAGACTAGTAGTGAGTTGGAATGGAGAAATACAACCCTAACTCTCTTCTTCCTAAACAGCTCAAATTGTTTTCCGTCTGTGTAGGGAAGAAACTGCCAGTGTCTTGAGATTTCAGATCATTTATTGATGTAACTTTTTTAAATTATGAAGCAATTTCAGATACATTGAATCTGCTTTAAGCACGCGAGTCTTACAGAAGTAAGCAGAAGTTATATGCAGATTTCTCAAATTCTAATATTTACTTATTTTTCCCCGCCTGCAGACATAGGGCTGGGCAGTGACTCTGTATGCGCACGTCCCTCATCGCATCGGATAAAATCTTTTGATTCTCTGGGATCCCAGTCTTTACACAGTAGAACTTCAAAACTTTTTCAGGGACAATATCGGAGTTTGGTAAGTTCTAGGAGAAATAAAACATGATGTGGTGTGATTTATATTTTTTGTTCTTTGACAGGAGTTCATCGGAGTTTGGTAAGTTCTAGGAGAAATAAGACATGATGTGGTGTGATTTTATATTTTTTGTTCTTTGACAGGAGTTATTAAGTAGACAATAGTGTAGCAAAGTGACTGTTTCCTCTGTTTCACCTCTGTATTTCAAGTCTGTATTCAAGTCTATTTCGGCAGCTTTTCTTATGATACTCTGAAATGCATACCACTTTCTGTGACCTTCTGGTTATTTTTTTCCTCACTTAACATTCCATGTTGTCTGCATATGCAGTATCTTCCTGGACTTGCTTTTTCAAAGGCAACAATCCCATTTTCTCCATGTCCGTGAGTTTAGGGATGGTGACCAAAGGCTATTAAAACCTCAGCAAAGGTGGTAGTTTTAATATTGGCAGTATCAGTAGTTTTCTGTTGTGTTTCAAGGTGAATCCTTCAGCCAGCCCTCAGGTAACTGAGTGGTGTGGGCAGTTGTTTTACAGTGCAGCTGAAATCAGGATGGGGTACTGTGACAAAAGGTGCTTTTAGTGACTATAAGACTTGCAAGGAGGGTTCAGAACCTTACTGTAAACTGCTTTTTCCATGCTTGGAGGAGGCTGTTTTGAACTATGTGATGATTGCTATGTGAAACTTTAAACACAGCTCTCTGCTTAGGCTTTCTTAGGTGTGGTTTGATGTGTTTTCTCTGGTAGCAGAGCCCTTGCAAGTTCTTGCCCCAGGCCACTAATTCCAGCTCCCCCTCTGCTGTTCACCACCCACTCAGTTTTGCTGATGCAACTGTTTGTGGGACTAGCTGTTGGCTGGATTACTGAAATAATCGGAGTTTTAAGTATTTCTGTCACTGAGCAGCTCTGCAGGAAATTACAAAGGGGCAGAGAAGTACAAGAAGGAGGGACAGAGAGCTAGTGACCAAACCTGGGAAATTCTTAGTTAGGTTTTGCTGTTGTAGATAATCAGTTTGGAGGTGTTCTCACTAGATTCTACTCAGATTCCTCTACTGGAGAGCCATCCTGGCAGAGTAAAGGGACTGTAGTTGATGTCAGTGTGCAATGTTGGTGCTTATTTTGTAGCTTTTTGCCATTTACTTAGGCAAAACTTTTTGTCCGCTCTGCTCAACAAGAGACAAGCACACAGTGTACAAACAGAGGACTAAGGCGGAGGCACTTGTTTGAAAATGTGCCTGTCTAATTGTCAAACATTGTGACTTGCATTATCTTGGCACTCTCTGTATGTTTTCAAAGTTGCACTTGCCCTCATTTTCCTACAGTTTCTCAGCCACTAAAAGTCTGATTGTTAAATTGAGTTGTGATACAATAACAGGTATTAAGCTGACATGTTATATGATCCTAGTGACATCACATAGTACATCTTTTAATCATCTCAACTATGTAGACAACATGTAGGTGAAATTCTGCTGCCTGGATAGCTGACTGGGATTGCTTACACAGTCATTTTCTTACCAAATTACTTATTCAGTAATAAAGGTATTGATCCTTACTTATGATAGAGACAGACATGATTTAAAATGCTGTTCTCTCGGTTTTAGTGCAATGGATTGTATTTGGATTAATTAAAGCTGTCTGATTATTTTGCTTTTTTGGCATAAAAGTTTGTCCTAATTAGCATGATCTGTTACAGGGGAAAAAAAAACAAAACAGTTTTAACTTGCAAACTCTTTATTTATATCCAGAATTAAATTAAACTTAACTCAGTTCTGCCCTCTTCCCAGCCTGGAAAGTTTTAGGGGAAAAAACCTCTCTAGTGTAAAGCTATTGTTTCTTTGTAGTTGCCAAAGGCAGATTTAATTTATACTACATATAGAAAATAGAATTTGATTTTTGGGGGAGTAAGAATTATTCTCTTTTTAGCTATCTTACCCACTTCTGATTTGAAGGGGCTGTAATAAGACAATATACTCCCTGGACTTATACAGATCCATAGTTTAAAAATTACAGAAATACTGGAAATGGCAAATCATCCCTTACAAATGCTTCAAGTAGAAATGAGTGAGGAGTGTTGTGTGTGGAGGAGAGGCTATTTCCCTTTTATGGATATTTCTGTTTTCTTCATAGAATAACTGTTTAAATCTCTAACATGATCTTTTTTGTTGTTTGTATTCTCACTTACTAGGACATGACAGATAACAGCAACCATCAGGTGGTGGTGAGAGCAAAATTTAATTTTCAACAGACAAATGAAGATGAACTTTCTTTTTCAAAAGGAGATATTATTCATGTTACAAGAGTGGAAGAAGGAGGCTGGTGGGAAGGAACTCTAAATGGCAAAACAGGGTGGTTTCCAAGTAACTACGTGCGAGAAATAAAATCAAACGGTGAGTTTTGAAGGAGAGCATATTTGCACAAATTCTGGCTTTGGGTAGAGGTTGATAGTTGGTTGATTCATTAAAAATTGTTCTGCTTTTTTGTTTAAGCTTGACTGTATTTATTGGATTTCATTCACAGTGAGCATTAATGCTCAGGAACTCATACTCCCCCACCCCAGTTTGCTACACAGCTCCAGGACTTTGGAATTAACAGTAAGCAGGCAGAAAACTCACCCGTTCTGTTTGCTTGTCTGTCTGTCTGTCACAGTTGGGCTGCTCTGACTTCCTTCATCTGAATTCCTACAATGCAGGATTTTAGCTCTCATGCTAACATACTTTGAATTGGTGCTTTGGGTTTAAATGGTATGAGATTTCCTGGAAGTGTCTTCAAAAACAGCAAAACCAAAACACACACAGGCACCCCCAAAGCAACAACAAACTACGCTAAAAAAATCTCTAAACATGTTCCGCTACCTAGAATTGGAGATTTCTCCTGCATTTGTTTGCTCCTACCAGAATCTACTAAAAGTTCGAGACAGGTTTTGAAAGATAATGTATTTGTGATTTTTCTTTTTATTGTTCATGTGCCTTTCACTTTTTTTTTATATAGACTTCACTCTTCTACTGAAGTTTTATTTTGAACTTCATGCAGTGAAAGTGCCTTCTGTAAATGTCATCTTCATTAATGAATATCAGAACTAGCATTGCTGCTTAATCCACCAAGACCTTGATGTGGGTGACATCATCTTTTTGTTTGTGTGTGTTTGTCTCTTTATTGTCTTTGCTTGCTTTCAGAGCTTGGGGATGAACCTGGTGGGATAAAACTACCCAGGGATGTTCTGAGATGCTTTACCACTCTTTCCCTTCTCACAGCTCCAATCGAAACACACATCTTTTGGGTCATGCTAAAACCACGGGCACGAATTTTTTGGTTTTAGGCAGCCACATGGATACATGATGACAGACTGAAGTTTTGAGGGTAGAACTCTATTTTTAAGCTTATTAATTCCTCCATTTGCGCATCCTCTTACTTTCTTCCTTGATTTACTATCTACAGTCCATTTTTGCAGAATGCTAGATCTTGTATTTAACTTCGTTGTAATATTCAGTGAGATGCTCTTAGGCATAGTCACTATTTAAGACTTAGCTTTAATGTTCTTCGGAGATCTCTCAGATGCAGATTATCCTGGAAAAAATTCCTGAAGCCTGTTTTTTTTTGTCTGTAGTGTTGTAGCAGTCTCTTTCAGCCATGATTCTATGATGACTGTCTTGTCTCATCATTACTCATTCAAAACATTACTGCAGAAGTCTGATTTCATCAGTTTTGATCTCTTCCAACTCCTGAGACTAGAACCTGGTTCAGCAGTCAAGAGCCAGAGTGGAAGTAGCTTTTAACCATGAACATACAAGAACCAAAAGTTGCCAGCAACTGAAATTAAAGTGGTTCTTGTTTTTCACCCAGCTTCACTTGGGTGAAGTAAATCCTCTTTCCTCTCCTAAATAGGAAAGCCAGCAAGCTGTGGGGCCATGGGTAGTACCAAGTGCAGTTTAAGTCTTGCCAGCCCTTGCAATCCTGTCTTGATTCCTGGAGGCTGAGTGGCTTCCAGTTCTCCTGGGTTTAAATGTCACTCACCATCAGAAAAGCTTTCTGCTGAGCTCTTCTTTTCCCTTCACTGCTTCCAGTTCTCCTGGGTTTAAATGTCACTTCTCACCATCAGAAAAGTTTTCTGCCGAGCTATTCTTTTCCCTTCACCGTATAGGTGAGTTGCCTGGGTTACAAGGGCTTGCTCCTTCTGGCTTCTGCAAGACATCTTGCATTCTTGGAGCACGCTCTCATCCATGCTTCTCTCTTTCATAGGTGAGTTGCCTGGGTTACAAGGGCTTTCTCCATCTGGCTTCTGCAAGACATCCAAGAAGGAGCACGCTCTCATATGCTCAGTTGCTTCTGCGGAAGGGAATATGTGCCCATGCTTTTCTCTTCCTCAGGAAATTGAGTTCATTGCTTTGTTTCCTGTGCATTTACTATTACAAACTTTGAATGACTCTCTAGCTTTCTCTGTTCTTCTCCTTTTTAAAGACAATTACTATGGTCTTTTACAGTACTTTGTGGAATTTCACTTCTCTCTGTGTTTTCAAACATGGATGTAGCTAAGTTGGTACTTCATTGGTACATCAGCAGTGCAGGCACTGTTTAATTTATCAAAAATACTAGTTTTAACCTGCTTTTTGCCTTGGTTAGGTGTATTTCACTTCTCTCTGTGTTTTCAAACATGGATGTAGCTAAGTTCTCTTTATTGCTCTCTGTGTTTTCAAACATGGATGTAGCTAAGTTGGTACTTCATTGGTACATCAGCAGTGCAGGCACTGTTTAATTTATCAAAATACTAGTTTTAACCTGCTTTTTGGTGTTTGAATTGTCTGAAGCTGGCCTTTTAATAATGAGGATGGAGGGGTGGCAGAAGGAAGCATGATGTATTAAGAAGTTCTTGATATCTTTTAATAACTCTTCTTCCCTATTGAGTTGCAAATCAACTTTTTCTTTTGATGTATATATGTTATAGAATATTCTGTTTTCTCTGTTCTTCTCCTTTTTAAAGACAATTACTATGGTCTTTTACAGTACTTTGTGGAATTTCACTTCTCTCTGTGTTTTCAAACATGGATGTAGCTAAGTTGGTACTTCATTGGTACATCAGCAGTGCAGGCACTGTTTAATTTATCAAAATACTAGTTTTAACCTGCTTTTTGGTGTTTGAATTGTCTGAAGCTGGCCTTTTAATAATGAGGATGGACAGGTGGCAGAAGGAAGCATGATGTATTAAGAAGTTCTTGATATCTTTTAATAACTCTTCTTCCCTATTGAGTTGCAAATCAACTTTTTCTTTTGATGTATATATGTTATAGAATATTCTGTTGCTACTACCCTGTGTCCATGTTAGTTTTATTTCAACTGGTGACCTTAATTTTGCTGCTTTTTGTGTGTTTAAGGTCACTGTAGTATGTGTGATATTTGATAGTGTCAGTTTGCATCTACTTTTCCTGTCCTTCCTTTGAGATGCCCCTAATTTTTAAAAGACTTGTTGTTCTTGTGAGTCTTTTCTTCTTAGATTGTCACTAGTGGGAGTCCTTTTTTTAACCCATGTTTCTAAGTTTACTGACTACTACTTACTTGAAATTCATTATTCTCATTGCTGTGCTCTTTTTTCTCTTTTCTTTGTTTCTGTGAAATTTGTTATGAACATTTCTATTCTCAGCTGATTTCTGTTTTGTGGGTATTGCTTGAGGTGCTAGAGAAGGCTATTCTATAATTCTCCTCCATTCTGTTACCACTGCATCCTGGGGTTGGACTTAGTTTATTCCACTGTCCTTGTTGAAACAGGAATGTAGTGCCATTCACCACAAAGCTCAAAAGTGACATAAATGGCTCTGATGGGTCTTCAAGAGAGGTTTCATCTAGGTTATACGTTTGGGTTGACAGTCTCTGTTGCGCTCCTCTGCCCCTGCTCGTCTTTGCTAGTCTTTATTAGACTGATTGACACTTCCTGTGTTGGTAGTTCTTTCACTGCCCATTTTTCTTGACTTAGTGGCAATTATATGTACACCACACTTTAAGATTTTTCTGAATTCAGAAATGTTTTAAGTGCATTCATGCTTTGAGCATGAAGTTAAAATACAAAAGAGCTTTTTTTTCCTCATTATTTTAAAACAAGTTAGTAGAACTTGCAAGCTCAAATTCAAAATGCATTTTCTGTCAATGTTATAATGAATTGATTAAAAAATTATCAGAATAGGATTGTTGAAATACTTGCTCTTGATTAAGGTCTCTCTATGAACAGAATGTTCATCCTGGACATCTAATTGTTTTTCAAAATGCTCTGTAAAATGTTCTGGCATTGACAGTATGACTCCACCTTTCTTCTCTCAAATGTGGCTGAAAATACTGCACCTGGTTAAAAATTCCATACAGGCAATATTGTGTGTTATCATTTTTGGTGATGGTTATTTGGAGAGCTCCTGAGAACTGGTGGGTTTGATTAAATAAATCCCTTCAGTCTGCTGGAGCCTGACTTCAACAAACGGGGTAACAGAAGAAAGGAAAGAAGTTCTCGTGCATGTGTGGTTTTGTTTTAAGTCTCACAAATTTCACAGACATTAGATGTTCAGATAAGTGGATTTTTTTTCTAAATTAAAATATCCTCTAATGTCAGATAACTGTGTTTGTGATCTTAGCTTGTATGTTGCTCTGAAGTTAGATATTGAAGAAAAGGAGGAAAGAGCTAGAAGGAGAAGCTGAAAAATATGGGATAATACA
Organism: Calidris pugnax; assembly: GCF_001431845.1. Lineage (NCBI taxonomy): Eukaryota > Metazoa > Chordata > Aves > Charadriiformes > Scolopacidae > Calidris > Calidris pugnax. The sequence goes on along the minus strand of NW_015090859.1, from coordinate 2,463,252 downwards.
AGATTATGTTATAGCAGTAGTTCTCTTTCCTGAGAGGGAATTCCAAATAGTAGCTGTATGAAAAAGTTGCCATGAAGGAAATGAATGCTCAAACTTGGTGTGCTGCTTAGCAATGGGAACTGCCTTTATCTACATTGCTTTCTTGAAGATTTTAGAAGAAAAGTGAACTACGTTACATGTCTTGCATGAGCAGAGCATGCTGCATGATAAGTTATCTCAGAGCAGCTAAAACATCACAAGGCTGTGCCCGTTTACTACTTTGCAATGTGTTTGCTTAGCTGTGCTGGAAAGATTAGTGTTAGCACAGAAAGTTAATACATGGATGAGGCAAGCTGTGAATGGTTGTAGGAAAGGTGCTGAGGTTATCAAGGAAAGCACAGCGTTTAGTTTTCTTAGGGCAGACAATGACACTGTAAACTTTGGGGAAATAGATTTGGTTGAGATGGAAAATGGTTTTTATTTTGCTTTTGGGTGTGTGTTAGTCTTTCCTCCCTCGCCCCCCTGACCCAAGGGGAAAAGGAGGATCTGTTTGAAAGTGTGGTACTTGTGATCAAACTTATAAATAGAAGAAAAAAAATGCAGTAGTACTTTCTTTTTAGGTATGTGCCCACACCGTAAGGATCAAAA
>NW_015090859.1:2418568-2462615 GCF_001431845.1 Calidris pugnax | reverse complement strand
TTCCCTCCTTGTGTGTGTGTTTTCATTTCCCTTCTTAAACCCTGTAACATCTTGCCTTTTTCTTTTTAATGTTCTTTGATCACTAGTCAGGAAGTACTTTGAAATGAGAGGACTTTATTTTCATCCTGCTGTACTGTTACACATGACAGAGGGTAAAAGATTTATACTGTGTAAACTTGTTAGATATTTGACAGCGTGGCCTTATTGAGGTTATTTTATTATATAAAACAGAGCAGGGAGGGGTGAAGGTGTAGGTGGAGTCTTGTCGTTTACACTGCTCCTTCTGTCTTGCACAGTAGAGATTTGGAGACTTAGTTTTGAGAACTCCCTTGTGATGAGGAGAAGAGGGGTTAGCCAGAATGGGGATGCATTTGCTTACCTCTGCTGTCAGATGTTAATCAGATTTTTTAAAAAATCACATGATCACTTGCTGAGTTTTTATCAAAGTGCAATACATTTAAATTGCATGAGATTATGCAGAAGGGAACATAGCTTTGAAAAATGATATTTGATATGTCACAAGTGTTACTCTAATTCTTCATAGAAATTAACATGTCATTGCTTTCTTAATCTCTCTTCTGTTATGCTTTCTTGGCAGTTATGTTATAAACAGGCCCAGTGCAAATTGCAGTGTTAATGGATCTGCTGGTTAGATGTTTAAAAAATAAAGAAATCATAGTGTGGGAAAATGCCCAAATATAGTGGAAGAGTAGTATCTCCTGTTCCCATCCTGTGGTGCATGAGGGAAGGACAGATGCTTTTCACTTTTAGCTTTTCAAAAAAAAAAAAAAAAGAAAAAACAAAAAGAAAACCCCATCAAGATTGCTAGTTTTCCTCTCCCCAACCTTGTGCACTTGGAGGGGCATTTTGTTTTCTTGCCAAGTGTTACTCTACAGGCATAAATAGAATAGAGTTTGGGACAAGTCAGTACTTCTGGGGAAGAAGTGTTAGTAGTGTTGACGTTGCAGAGTGGAGCATGTCACAGCAATGCCTGAACCAGCTTGAGGACCAGGAACAAGTTTGATGTCTGCCTTCCTGGTGTTGGACTTGAACTCATTAGAGACAGAGCTTGCTTGGGGCTCTCCACTAATAGGGACCACATAGCTCTTGGTGTCCCAATTGGCACATCTTTTCTCCCATACTCTGGGATGAAATAGCCTGGTTCATATCTTTTGCATCCAGATTACATACACTGTAGCCTAGTAATAGAAACACATGGTGGTGATTTTTGCAGCAGTACAGTTGAAATGCTTTAGTAAAGTATGTCCTGAAGGAGTGCTCTTTGAAGTGGCACGAAGGAGACTGTTACATGAAAATGGATGTGACATAAATTGGAGATATGACAGAAGAGATACAGGACGGAATTTGAAAATGACAAGTAATTTGAAGGCAGCTAAAAGAAATACTTGCATATTAATGAAAATAGAATGAAATAAACATTGGAAGCATTGAGTAAATTGTACCTTTACAGTCACTTAGGTAGATGTTTGTAAAGGATAAGATAACTTCATTTTAGACCGTTCGTGGCATCTGATGTACTTCTTAGGGAAAGGTTACAGAAGCAGCTGCTCTAAGTTATTTTGGTTCTACTGAGAATAATTATTTGCTGGAGGAATAATGTTAAGAAGTCTGTGCCAACCTCCCTCTCCACCCAAAAACGATCTGTTAAGTGAATTCTATCTGGTTAATCACTAGCCATTAGACACTTAAAAGCGTTATCAACTGTAGCTGGGTGTGACTGAATGTAATGCTTTGATCAGGAAAGAAACTGATAGTGGTAACTTACCTCTTGGTTTCAGTCATCAGCTGGATATGATGCCTTCCAGTACTTGAGCAGATGCTTGTTCGCTTTGGATTTCATCATGTGCTGTACATCTTTTTGTTGTGTTTTCAGTGTTAATTTAACACATTTACATTGGGACTGGGAGAAAAAGAGAGAGAAGGGAAGAATCTTCCATGTGGGAAAACTTGGTGTCTGGCTCAGGTCGCTTGCTTTCTTTCCTTCCAGTGCCTTGAGAAACAGAGCTTACACGTTGGAGTAGGCAAGGTGCTAGGGTTTTGCTACTGTTTCAGAAATCTATGGACTTCATAGACCTATGGACCTACACGACCTTTTTATGTTCCCACTATGCTGAATGGGGCTGACACTTGCTTGAAATGTTTAATGAATTATGCTGTATGTTTGCAAAAGCACTCCAGTGTTTTCTCATGAAGGGTAATAAATAACACTTACTTTGTGTATGCTAAGAAAGTGATTTCTCATGTGCAAGATCAGGATTTTCTTCTGTGTAATGCATTGTGCAATAAGCTAATTACAACAGGACTGTTTATTATTCCTCTTTATGAAGCAAGGCAGTGCTTGGAGGCAGAATACCAGACGTGATAGACAGCTGGGCTGATTTGCTGTGTCTAATTCTGTGTTTCCACAATAGAAATGGCCTTTGCATTTTAAAAGCTGAATGTTGGTTATGGCTGTTTAGGCAAAATGATTTGAATGTGTGTTTCTTTTTTGTGTTCTGTTTTTAAATCTGAATTTGATCGTGTGTCTCTGATGGATAACTGAATCAGCTAAACAGCTGGTAATATAAATGAGACTATACATTTCAGCGAAAAAATCTCCCACTTCCTTCAGCAGCTTAGGAGAAGAAAAAGGTAGGGGACGAGATATGTTTTTACACCTTCTAAGATAACAAAGTAGCTGGAAGAAGAGCCAGGTTTCTATGAGCAGTCAACTTTCTCCAGATTAACAAGGGTCAGACATCTATATTATGATAATAGTCAGTGACAGTATTTACCGTTTTCCTTAAATAATTCTGTTTTTTCCTTTCATGCTTTTTAGCACATGAGTAATAAACCTTTAGCTATTTAGTAAACCTGAAAGTCAGTGTAAATTATAGGGTAAATCAAGAGCTCCCATAGAGAATGAATGCAAATTACCCAATCTTGGTAAACTGCATCATTTTCATCATTAGGTACAAAGAATTAAATTATAATTGTCCCATAAATGAATGGTATTATGTACAAATATATAAATGTGTAGCCATACATATAGGATGTCTTTAGGTGCTTCTTCCACGCTGAGCGTTTGATGATAAATCTGTTAGCATTTATGGTTTTGTTTTAAGGGGATGGGAGGAGTCCTGTCACTTGGAATTACTTGGCTCTATAGCAGGGCACGTATGTACTGCTGCTGGAGCTAAAGGGTTTTGTGCTGTCTGTCGGCTTATAGCTGATTTGGGGGGGTGGGCAGGGGATATTAACCAAAAGGATTTCACTGTCATCTCTGAAGCTGGTAAGGAGAAGTATTTTGCCCATGTTTGGCAGTTTGAAGACCGTATTTTATTTTTAGAATGGTTTTTTTGAGGAAAGTTCTAGTGCAATACAGAGAAAATCGCCTCAAAGACACCACACGTGTGTTCCTGCAGCCTGATAGCTCAAGTCTCAGGTCTAGTTGGCTGGACTTGTGCTCCGGGCACTGGAGACAAAAGGGTGGCCTGTGTCTGTGGTCTGCTCACCTGAGGCTGCAACAGCCAGGGGGCTGCAGCTGGGCAGCCTGAAGAAGCACTGAGTTGCCCAGGGTACAGTCCAGCAGAGGCTGGTACCACCAGGTGTGCTGGTCCGCTTATGGTGGCCTTTCCCTGGTCAACTCTACTGTCCATGGTAATTTCCCAAGCTGGCCCTTAGCTTGGCTGACCGGGCTTCTCCTGGAAAGGATGGTCTTGCATAATTTATTCTCAGTGGCCTGAGGTATCAGGTAAACCAGAGTTGAATTATTCATACAACTTCATTAAAATGCAGTTGAAACAGGAGCTTGCGGAGCTTGCTTTTAAAATAAAGGTAGAACTTTCAGTAGGTACGTTTTTGATAATGCTTTTCTTTTGTGCTTTGTTTTTTGACAATCTGCCATTTTATTGTTTGGATACAAATTACTCAAATGCTTATTTGAAGTTTACATATTAGACAAGCCTGCTTATTTAAAAAAAACAAACCAAAACACCATGATGTCCTGATAAATGTAGTCTCAGGAGCATTCTCAGTTGGCTGTGTGCAAAGTCAAGTATGAGAGGTCAAAAAGAGATGCTGTAAATCTTCTTTGTTGTTTCTGCACCATCCAGCATGATGCTTTTGATTCTCTTGTCTCTTCTCTTTCCTCTAAGTCAATCACAGAGGAGCAATGGTGGGGGGGAAAGCAGGGGGAGAGGCTTTAGGAGTGTGTTTGCTGTGCCTCTTCCTTCTGGGAGTCAGCACTCCAGTAACTCTCAGGCCTCCTGGTTTGATCTTGCAGACCGTTGTCCTTCCAGGAAGAGCAGGCATTACTGAGGGGTAGATTCCCTATAGGATTATAGGAAGGATTGCATTTGTTGTTGCAATGGACTCTGTTCTCAAGTGCATAAGCGTTTTTATTTGTTTACTTCCCTAACAATAAAAGATAATTTATTTTAAAAGATGATTTTCTGGGATTAGGCATCTGGTAAGTGACTCCACTCACTAGTTGTATAGTGTTTTGATTCTCTGTTTCAGCCAGACTGAGTGTAATGTCCCACCTCTGATATGTCCAGCCTTTGATTGGTTACTTGCTTTTACCAAGTTCATTAAATTTATATTAAAACTTAATACTACCTTTGTTTAAAAGTATGTGTAGCTTTTGGAAATACATGTTGTGTTTGGGTTTTTTTTTTGTTTTGTTTGGTTTTTTTTCTTAATTACAGTCTATAATAACATTTTGGTGGGTTTTTTGGTTGGGTATTTTTTTTTTTTTAAAAGGCAATTTTGGAAAAGCTAATTGTATTAACTAACTTTCTGGTTCCAGGAAAAATAATTTTTCTCCTTGCCTTCAATGAGGGTAGTGTTTCATTCATTGTGAATATATGAACATTTTTGATTCTTTACCAATAATGTCAAGCACAAGTATGTACCTTGCTCAGTGAAGCACTATTTTTGCTGTATCTTATGATAAATATTTCAAAGCAGTTTGTTTGACCTCTAGTGTTGAGCTATGAAATTGCACTCCATTGACACGAAAATATCTTACATTTCAGAAAAACCGGTCTCCCCCAAATCAGGTACATTGAAGAGTCCACCTAAAGGCTTTGATACGTCTGCAATTAACAAAAGCTATTACAATGTGGTGAGTGATCCTTTTTCCTCCATGTGAGCTGTTATATACAGTAGAATATAATTTAACCAAATGCTCTTATCTGCCTTAAAAATATGGCAGTCTTGTCAGAGCCTTAGTGCAAAAACTAGATAGGGGTTTTAGTGAATTCTCATATAAACAAAGATCATTGTTAGTTTAATAGAAATATTGCACATACAAATTCTTAAGCATGATGAAAAATTATGGTCTACAGTAAGTGAATAATAGGCATTTCTGTAATATATTATGCTCACTTTATTTCCTTTGCTAGTTTTTTAACGTGCCTTTTCTCCCCCATCCCCAAATATGCAGTCTTCCCCAGTGTCTATGAATTAATGAAATTCTGCTGTGTTAAAACAATTAAGAATATTTCTGTCCTTTTTGTTGAACAAGAGACTGAACATTTTGAGTGAATTTGCCTCCTTTTTTTTTCATGCTTATAAATCAACTCGAGTATTTACTTTGGGAACCTCTCCGTTATGCTGATGGACAGATTTCACAGTAAAAGTGGTATAGCCAGAGTCAGCCTTTAACAACCCCCCCCCTAGGAATTATTAACTTAGTACTAAGACAGATTTAGTAGATACATGTAAAAACCATACCAAATTCTGTCTTTAAATGTGTTATTGTAACCATTTTGAGAATCCGTTATTTACTGACAGTTTGTACATTGGGAAGCAAAAAGCTTCTGGTTTTGGCAACCACTGCTCCCTGCTGGTGTAAACCCAAAACACAAGGTCTCTTTCCCTCTTCTTTGAAGCAGCTGTCATTGTTTTTCACTTTATTTGTCAGTTTTTAGCAGGGATCGTACAGCATGATTTTATGCTTTCATCCTTTGCGGTTGTGGCATGAGTAACACCAACCACCTGGAAGAACAGAGCAGTTTTACATGTAGTTCCCTTATTGAGAACAATGAAGCAACCTCCTGCTCCTCCCCGTGGCTCTCCTGCTCCTCTGTCAGTAGCTGAAATTCCATGGTTGAAGGGAGGGCTGTGAGTCTTTGGCTATTGTATCCCACACCTGCTGGCCATGACTGAAAGCACCTATGCAGGCATGCCTTCCTTTAAACTGCAGGGAGTCGTGTTCTTACTATGGTACATTCAGCCACAAAATATTGGATAGTTTTCCTTTTTATTTTTGTTTTTCACTAGATCTCTTTATAGTAATTTAAAAAAAAAAAATTGAAGTTGCTGTAGTGCATAGTAGCAAAATACGTCTTCTCTACTGTTGTTTTGATGTTAAAACCTATGTTTTTCAAGAAGATAAACAGAAGTGAATGCAACAAAGAGACGATTTAGCTCCTTCACTAGGGAGAAAACTGCTGTTGCTTAAGTTTAATTTATATCTATGTTGAATTTTTAGTAAAAATAAAATGAATTGGATCTTGTGGTTGCGTATTTTGCTTTGTAAGAGTAATACATACCATTTTTGGGGGTAATAGTGTACTTTGGTGAAAATAATAAGAAGTAAATGTTTGAATTTGCCTAAAACCATAGTTAAGGTAGCTATGTTGAAAAAACACCATGCAATTTTGAGGTACCACCTTTGGCTTATGTAGTTTTTATAATTGTTCCCTGAGTAGCATATTATCATAATCATGGAGATTCAGGCTACTGTATACTTTGGGAAACAGGTAGCCATAGCTGGCTTTTAAAGTAGTTTAATTATTTATTTTTTTTAAGTGAAAGTGGTGACCATCGTACCTACCCTTGGAATTGGGTTGTGCTGTGCTCAAAGCCTAAATTAGATTAGGCGGCACCTAGATTTTTCTTGAAACATACAAAGTTCCTCTGGCATTATAACTACAAAATGATTTTTAATAATTATTAAATACGTATTGATTTTTACATGTAGATAAGACAAACAGCAAACGCATTCGCTGAAGTGAAAGCAGCTTAACCTGTGAGTTGTTTTTGTTCTGTCTTTACACATAAGCTGCAGACACGGGACTTCCCTGTGCTAGAAGCGTTATCTTCAGTCCACACTGATAAGTAAATTGAGTCCATATTAAGGTGAAAACAGAACAGCTCCAAATAAACCTTTGGCAACTGGTAGCTGAAAGAACGTAGCTCAAGTTAAAATCTGTGTTAAAGGCTTCCTTGACAACCCGGCATCGTTTGAGGCTGGTGCTCTGGGGCTGCTTGCTGTCTTTAAGTTGTGGCTGTCTTCCACCAGTTGGGTGTGTGCTGAGACCCTGTAAACCTCCTGATTACTTAGAGCTGCTCTTCCCAGGGAGGGATATACGCCGGTGCAGGCAGCACCTGTGGGGTACATTCACTGGACTGGGGACAAGAATGAAAGGGCAGTTCAGAGGAAGTCCAGAAAGTGGTCGGAGAGGCTCTGCTGATGTCCCTTTCTGGGAGAAGGGCTGGGATAGGCTAAGGGAAGGGCTTTTCATGTCAAGAGGAGACAGCTTTCCCCGCTTTCCTCTGTTTTTCACCCCCTTGTAAACGTGTTCTTTATTTTTATGGACTTGCAGAGCTCCACCTGAACTTCGTAACACAAATCACAGAGTTTCTAGTCTCAGTGTGCTTTATTAGCTGCACCTTGCACTAGGTGTTGCTGAGAAGGCAGAGTGCGTTTGGTGTATGCTTACATTTTTGCCTGGCTTGGGAATGCAGGTTACTAAAGAATCATAGAATAGTTTGGGTTGGAAGGGAGCTTTAAAGGTCATCTAGTCCAACTTCCCCTGCAATGAGCAGAGACATCTTCAACTAGAGCGACTGGTGCTACAAGGTCTTGTCCTCCATAAAATATTACCAGTCTCCAGCAGTGTGTAATATGAACCAGACTCCTGATCAAGTACTATGCATTTTTCATGCAGAAGTAATTTAGTAACCTGTTCCTGAGGAAGCAGGCATAGTGTTGCAGGTTTATTCCCTGAAGACAGAGCAGGCGTTACTGAGTTTTATTTTTACTTGTTAATAATCCCTTGAATTTAAAATTTAGCGTCCAAAATAAAATTAGGTTATCTCCACTTGCAGGACAATTGCCTTGAGATTAAGTAGCTATTCTGAAAGCAGGTAAAGAAATGGACAACTTTCTCCACAGTATGAGTATTTGCATGATCTCATTTTTCATTTAAGTGTTTGTAAAGTGATAGAAAACAAGCACTTCTTGCAAGGCCACGCTTTGGAAGTTCGGTCAAGAGTTTGTGTTTACTGAAGTTCATGAAAATTGAGAGCCCTTGAGATGTGGTATACTTGTGGAAGGCCTGTTTTAAGGGGTTCATCTCTCAAATTCTTGTGATGCAGGGAAATTAGACATTGATCACCGTTTGGCTGAAGTACGTGATATTTCAGTTGAGTGCCCTACTACTCACGTGAAATGGGAGTGGGCTATGGGATTGTGCCCCAGTGTAGCTCTGAAATCTGCCTTTGCTCCCTCTGATTCAAAAGTCCTTTAAAATCCATTTTGGGGTGGTGGTTTTTTGCCTTGGGGAGATGGCCGGCGTTGTGTGTGACGGACTTGTTAACCGTGCTTGAATTTTCCATGCCGTGTGATTGAGGGAGCTTGTGCTGTGTGAGCTCAGTTGTCTGTGCCTGCTATTCATCAGCGTGAGGGGGGATTGCAAAAGCTGCCACTTCAATGCTGCTCTTGTGGTACCCGGGCTTATCTGTGCAAATGTTGTGGTGGAGTTGTGCAAACAAGGTCCTGGAGGTCTCATGGGGTCTTGCAGCAGCCAGAACGCGCAGAAAGCGGGAAAGAGAAGAAAGGTGATTATTAGAGCACGCGGGCGAGATGTGGATGTGAGGAATGTAAGGGGTGCTCTGGTGCCAAAATACTGAGTGGCAGTGCTGACTGCTTACCGCTTCCGTCCCAGTGCTTAGTCCTCATAGCTGCTCCGGGAGGTAGGTAAGTCAAGCTGGAAGGATCTGAGGCTTCACAGAACGGATGTTTTACAGCTGTGTAGGCAAGACTAGTCTTTTTAAAAGATATCATTCTTTCATTCTGAATATATGCAGTGCAAATTGCACAAAAAAAATAAAGGGGAGGGGATAGGTTTAATGTGTTTTGGGAAGTGTTTAAAACTATGTATATCTGAAGTATTGTGTAACACTGTGAAATAACTAGAAAAACATAAAGCAGTGTAAGTGTATCTAGTACTCTGCATAGGTTTTGTAGCGTAGTTTTATTTACAGTTGCATTTATTTTCCTTCTCCCAGTAATTTATCATGTTGACAGTTCTAGTTTTTAAGCTTTCCCATTCTTTTTTCTTCTTCTCTCCTTTAAGTCTTTTTCCTCCAATCCCGTGTTTTCCGTATTGGAAAGAAAATCCTCAAATAGAAATCCAACGCAGCACATAAAAATAATAGGAGTTGTGTCTGATGTGAAACTAGTTTTATTTCAAGCTGTTCAGACAAAGAAAGGAAACAGCAAAGAATGGAAATACTCTGAGAAAGTGGAGCAGTGGTGCAGCTTTTCAAGATTTCTAGTGAATTTGTTGTTTTTTATCTTTGTCTTTTAAGGTTTTTCAGTGCTTCATCAGGACACTGTGTTTTTGACCTTGACTTCCAGTTGCCTTTTCCCTGCCAATAGCTGTGTAATGACTTTGGGCTGGGATTTTTTCATAGGAAAAGCCGTATTGGAAAAGATTGTTCTTGCATTTAGTTTTGAACCGAATGAATCCTATGTATATTTAGCAATTGACTTTGTTTTACATTATATGTAAGAGAATATGAGGTTTAATTAGTGATGTGATCAATAGAAATTTTTTCTTTTTTTTTTCCCCCTTGGTCTAAGTGGTCAAAGAAACCTTAGCTTTTTTAAAAATTTGTGTGTCCATATTGTACTTTATGCTGTAGTTTCCTAGTTAGTAGCCATAACTTTCCCTGTGACATTCTTTTGTCATAGTGTTTAGCAGAGAATGGAGACATTTTAATCTTCAGTTCAGGATTCAGATTTCCAACAAAAGAATGAACTCAAAAGTGGTCTCTCTCCCGCTCTCCAAATGAATAGAAGCATTCAAGGAATAAGCAGAATCAATGACACCAATGAAAGGAACAGTGAATTCTTCATTGACATACTGAACTATTTAAAGTTATTTCATCAGGTTTGCATTTAGGAATGAATGGCTTTTTTTATTTCCTAAGAAAGAGTATTGACTACAGCAGTGAATAATGCACTCAATTACAGTCGTTACTATAAATGCTGAAATGAGATATTACTGTAGGCTTGACAAATATGGCATGTAGCAAAATGAGGTTTGTGGTGTAGCTTGTGACCAGTGAATAGCAAAAAGTTTTCAAAGCTCGGCTGTGTTCATTGTGTTACATTTAATTCTGAGGATTCTCGTGCTAAATCATTAACTTTTTGGAGGCAAAAAATAACTGGCTGGCTAGGAGCACAGTAGGTGTGAATGTATTGGAGGATATTCTAAAGCAGGTTCCCGGAACATAGCCCTGTAAAATGGTTTTTTGTACATATTTGGGGGTATTTCAGTTGTTTGATATATGTTCAGCCAGAAAAACAAGCGTGTGCTGTATTTTATAAATCCTTGGCTCTGCATCAGAATCTGTTGTAATTTTCTCATGGTAGCATATATTATTGCACTCCCAGTGGAAGGTTAGGCAGCCCTATTTAAAAGAATGCAATAATGCTAATCATATTGCTAGAAAAGTTGGCAGTTACTTGATATTTATAAATCTGTTGATATTCAGACCTTCCTGATAGAACAGTGCATCTGAGTAAGTAAACACTTAGCTAACAAGATTAGTTGTAATGTGTTGTAATTGAGACCGAGAAAATGACACTAATTGTTCATTTCTCTTACAACTTCTATTGTGCTTTACCAATCTCTGATGATCTTCGACTGTTCTGAAGTACATAGCGGGAATAATTACCCCTAGCTTTGGAAGAACACTCCGTATAGCTCTCAAATTTTACAGTATAAGTTTTAAATGTAGTGAAATTCTTGTTAGCTTACCACTTTTTTGGTACATGGCTAAAGGATGCCTCATTGTGTGTCTGGTGTTTTTTCTCCTGTGAATTTCATAGATGTATAGTATTCAGTGCTTTCTTGCCAATACTTAAATTTAAATTTTCCTAGTGCTAAGTAAATTTTACTGTGTTTTAAAACTGGTATTGATTTGAACATTTTCATGCATCTTTTAAAAACATGCCAATTAGCAACTGTCGTTTATTGTAGGTGCTACAAAATATATTAGAAACAGAAAATGAATATGCTAAGGAGCTACAAACAATGCTTTCAAACTACCTGCGACCATTACAAGCCAGTGAAAAGTATGTGAGTTTGTTTTGTTTTGTTTTTTAAATTTAAACTCAACTTCTCTTGTGTATTGGGGAGGGGTTTTTTGCATGGTCAAAATTTCAATGTCAATGTGCCTTTTCTTGTGTGGACTGAGAGATTCTTGAGGCAGGGCCTGCTTTTATCCAGTTTGCACACTGATTAAGGTGCAAACCTGGTTCTTGATCTAAGGACCAGTAAGCATTTTCTTTTAAGGTTGTAGGTTTTACTAAAGCACAATTAATCAATAGCTACAAACCTAAACACCTTTTATTTTCTTTGGCTCCAGGTTAAACTCAACGAATACTTCATACTTAATGGGAAACCTGGAAGAAATAAGTTCTTTCCAGCAAATGCTTGTACAGTCTTTAGAAGAATGCACCAAGTAAGTACTATACATCACAGATACTGTAAAATTCTAATAAGCAATTCTTTTTATTATTATTTTACTTGTTATGTATGCTGTTTGGCATAATTTTTGTTCCTCTCACTTTAAGCATAGTTGCTACAGCAGTACAGTAATAGATGTTTGGGTAATGCATTGATTGCTTTCGTAAATAAATATTGACCCCAGGATGCAATTGCAGAGGTAGGAATTTTGACGTAGTTTGAAAAAAATTTATAAATTTCCATGATGCAATTGCATACCAGTGGGGAGGTGATAGAGGAAGTGGTGCTTTTTTGTTTTGGAGGCATGAACTTTCAGTCTTTTCTTAAAGTAAGAGAGAGAATAAAGGAAGCTTACGTTGTGACAGAACAGCAGAGGACGGGTATGTGACTTGGATGAAGGACACTGTATCAGAATGCCATTGCTTAGTATTCTTCTGTCCTAAACAATGTTGACTGTCAAAATGTACTGGGAGAGGTATGCAGGATAGGCAAAAAGAGCAATCTGAATTAAAAACAAAATAAAAGTAAATAGCCTTAATGACTGTACTGTACCATATAGGAAGCGTGAAGCACAGAAAGAAGGGGATGAAGACACCTGTCCTCCTATAGGTTAGGCTGAAGTGATAGCTGGATATTTTTCTGCTTATACTTCAGCACTTGGTGGTCTACAAAAGAAGGTGACCATATTGCATTTGAATTGTTAAAACAGTTCTCTAGTGTTGAAACTCCACTGAAAGTGTAGTTCCCGATCCTAACTTCGGTTGTGTCCTTTTCCTTGCCTGTCTTCTGTTTTTGTCTGACCACATGGTGAGGCAAGGCAACTTGCATATCCAAATTTTCATGTTTTCTGCCAAGTTGGTAATTTGAATTGCTACTTGGGGCTTAGGCAAGCTTCAGTCTGCTGGGAGTATTTGGCTGTGGGAAGGAATGAGTGTCTTGGAGGAGAAAATGCCTCTTTTGGCAGCAGTGATCTTTATATCAGCTCAATTTGCTGTGTTTTGATTTCTTCCTCCACTTTTGTTCTATGTGAAGAGGAAGTTTTGTCATGACAAAGTATAAGCTGTGCCTCCACTAGGCAGTAATGTATCTCTGGGTCTGTTGCTGACTTTGGATCCCATGTCTTCCTACCACACGGTTTCTCTCCCTCTCTTCCGCCTCTAGAGGATTTAGACTGGAGCACCATGTAGTTCAGATGACTCTTCATCAGTGGAATGGAAACATTCTTGAAATGGCCTTTCTTCTACACTGTGTTTGAGAAAGAAGGATATTTTTTTTCTCGCAAGTTAGACTTGATCAGTTAAGTGTCTAAATCCCTGAGAATGACCATTTGGCCCCATAGTTAAATGCTTCCTGTCTTTTCTTGCTTGTCACTGTGCTTTGTTGTCTCATTCTTTTGTTACTGTGATTTTGTTTCTATGAGTCAGAAGTTAAGGAAATTAAGTACCTTGCATGAACAGACTGTCATCTTTTAAAGCTTTTGATTTGGATGGTCTTGAAGAGTAGAAGAGCATATCCATTTAAATATAATGCAAGCTTTGTTTTAACTTGGTATGTAGGTTAATGTGGTATCCTAATGTAGCTTCAAGCTCAGAAAGCTCATTTAGAACTAACTCAACTATTAGGGCACCTTCTCATAATGTCCTTTATTTCTTCTTCCTGCTAAGTGAAATTTTGCTGTGTAGTAAATTAGGAACATAATGGATGCTAGTAGGTGGGCAGAGGAAGTGATGCCCCAGGGTTACTGAAGGGTACTACAAATGTTTTGTGTTATTTTCATTTCATAAATATGCTGGTCATGCCAAGTTGTATTTTCAGTTTAATTTTCATCATAGCATATTGACTTGAGCGTCCAGCTTCCTCCTGTTTTGAATCTAATCTATCATAATTCTATCATGTAGAAGAATGCTTGCCCTGCTGCCTTGTTTTTTGTCATTTTGCCATGTTTTTTTGGCTGGTGAACCTGTTTTGTAAACTCGCAGTAGCTCCCGGGCTGAAAATAGATTTATCATTTTATTTTATTTTTGGCAGAGAGCTTACAGTTCCATCATTTGAGCTCTTCACTTGCAGCATCCGGTGTGGTGTTTTTTCTAACTTGACATGTCAGAATGACCAAATGCCAATGCCCTGCCAGTTGTTGTGGTGCCAGCCTACCTTGCTTGACAAATTCCTGTTCTTGGGTGTGAGAGTTCAATGTTTTTTTAATTCTACGCCCCCCTAGAGTCAGTTTGTCATTTGAGTTTTCTCTTAACAAATCCTGGTATATACTTCAGTGACAGAAACTGTCTGGTGCTCTTCTTCTTGCCTGGACCACTTTGGTTTATTTAATCCTCGTGTTGTTAAACATTGGGTTATGGATTTTTCAGAACACATAATCCTGTAGTAGGTGTGTTTTGGGGGAAGTAATTGTTTGGATGTGGCTTGGTTTTAGTTGTGTGCCACCCTCCTACCCTGCCCTCAGCCTTGGAGCTCTTCTGGTTCATTGCTAAAGGTTTGTCCTCTCTAAACTAGTCCAGGTTGGCCTCTTTTGTGGTGCTCCTGTGGGCTGCTCCATCTGTCACAGGCCTGGGAACACCACTTGTCTGCCTACCTTCATGCTGGGCACCTTTGGACAGATTCAATTGGAGTTACTTCTACCTTTGTGACTTATCTTCTTCATTTACCCAAGCGGCATATAAAACAAGTCTAACTAGCATTGAGTGAGAATCTTCTGGCTGATCCGTGTCAAAAGTGCTTTCTTTGACTGAGCAGCTGGAAGTGCATGTTGTTTTTCTGGATGGAAAAGAGCTGTAACTGACAAGGCAGAGGTGCTGATGGAGTCTTGAGTTGCAAAAGGTGGATTTCTGACAGTAAAAGAGCAAGAGCACTCTGGGCTCCTGAAGACAAAAAGTGGTCCGGTGCTCTGGGTCTCTTTCCAGATCTGTGATCCAGTGCCAAAGATAAGTTCTGCAGTGGTTTGCACAGCAAACGGTCCTCTGAATACACAAAGTCAGTGTCTGTCAAGTGATCACTTGGCTGATCTAAATGATCTCTGTTGGAAGTACTGCTCTTTGGGTATTTTCGTAGCAGCAGATTGAACAGATGCCTCCTGCTCCAAAAAAAAAAAATAAAAAATTCTTCATTCACCTGGGAATAGAAGTTGTCAGTCTACAGCTGTACTTCTCAGTAGGAGTTGGGGGACAACACACAGGCTGGCTGGTGAACACTAATCAGTGTTTTGGATTTGTTTTTGGAATGCAGGTACAAATTAAGTCTATGAAAGGTTTATCCTGGTATCATCCCTTGCTTTTAGTTATTGCGAGTATCAAGAGAAATAAGGTGATCAGGGTTAAGTGAATTCACAGTGTCTTCAGATAGCCTGAACAAGTTTGCCTGTTAACTGATATCTGAGAGGCAAGGCAAATGGACAAAAAGTGAAACGTATGGTTGTGAAGAGAGCACTGAAAATGAGACTGATGGGTTGCAAGTTGGATAGTGCCTCCTTTTGAGCAAACCTTTTGTAGCTCAGAAAGCTGAAAAGTGTCCCCCTTATTTCAGTAACCTTGTTAACTGTGAAGCCTCAGGAGATAACATCTAATCTTGTTTCCTCACAAACTGCACCCCTTGGAGTCATTAATCACAATTATCCCTTAATAATTTTTGCGTGTCTTCAGTTGTCTTGGGTCTTCTTTGCTATTAAGACATTGTCTGTACTGACCTCTGCAAATGTAGCAAACTTACCATTGATGCTCCAGCTCCTTAAAGAGACTGAGAGGGGGAAATTCTGCTGTTTGTCTTTTTATGGGAGGAGATGGGGAAGAGCAGAAAATGCCACCAGATAACTGAAAGTTTCCAGTTTGTGGCAGATTCTGCAGGTGTGTGTATATAAATATATGGGTTTTTTTTAATACACACACACATATACATAGGGACATAGATTGTTGCATGACACTATTATGTTAATCACACAGTAAAGTGAAAGTTAGGGATATTTGATCTTTTCCTTGCAAAAAATAAAACGTACAGTGCTGATTACACTTTATCTACTTTTCTTTTCAAATTGCCTCTGTTAGCCTGTGTTTAAATTTGTCTGTATTCATCACAGTTTCCACAGCCTTTCCCAGAACATTGTAATGTCCACTGACAACTAAACTAAGGCAGATCTCTTCAGAACTCACAGGACAGTAATTAGATATTCTGTAATGTCACTTCTTTCTGTCGTCTGCCAGTCTAGCTTTAGTCCAGTTCTGATCAGAATCTTAAACTAAGCGTGATTGAGCAATGAGGTATTTTCTTTCTTTTTTTCTCTCCAATTATCATGTAGTGGGAACCTGTTTTAAGTCTGGAGGAACAGAACCAGTAGCCATCGGATGTAATTCTACCAAGCAGATAATGCCTTAGGTAGTTTAGAGGTAGTTGTATGATGATGCCTCTAGCATGTGTACAACAGCAGAGGCTTTGCTATGGTTATCTTAATTTCATTTACAGAATCAAGACATGTCTTTGGCCTTTTTATAACTGAAGTTATCATTTCTATATACGTATAAATATAATATTTATACATTATTCCCTTTTAATTAAAATATCAAATATGAGAAGAATATTGGGATGACAGCTTTGGAATGAATTGCAAAATAACTATGCCCTTTATTGAACACGTTAATTACTCAAAGGTTTATATGATAAGGTGATAGGCATTAAAAATTGTTGGATTTTCAGCAGTTAAAGGAGATACAGATAATTTATTAATTGTTCCCCTAAAAATAGTAGAACACTTGCAACTAATGCATGGATTAGAAAAATCAAAGGGGATGAGTTCCCACCCCCTCGTAAAGTCTGTTAATTATTTTAATTCAGCACTGAATGTGCAGTATAAAGCTGCGATGCATGTGCAGTATGTGAAAGAGAATCCATGTCTTTCATTCTGATGAAAGACCAGCAGACTGAGGAGACACAGATGTCTGCTTGGTGGGAACAGCCATCAGTTGTCACTCTCTCCCACCCCCCCGACACTACAGTGTGCAGTGTATGGAATGTAACATTTTTCAGCAATTCTTTAAGGGGGCCTCTTACTATTTAATACTGAGTTATATATCCTTGCGTGTGCCTTCACAGTCTGAAACTTCTGCTGCATCTATTACTCGAAGAACATATTATTAGCTCATGCTTAGATTTATTAGAGGGGACCAGCTGCTAGGCAGGAAATGCTGCCTGGAGGGCTGTAAGAATAGCATTCCCTCGGTATGCCAGGGAATCCCCCTGGTTTTCCCCTAAATACCTGCAAAAGCAGCTACTCTATTGATTGCAGAATTTGAACTTTTCTTGAAAGAGAAATAAAGATGCAGAGAATAAAAGACGGGCCCTAGCCTTTATTGTAAGGAGTGCTGATAATGTGATCTGAGTGTATCTGGCATGATGCTGGGGATTCGGCTGTCATTTTCGGGGTTTCTATAATGAACATTGCCTTCAAACAAGGAAGCTTGTTTCCCCCACCTGGTGTTTTGAACACCTGTGTAGTCAATTTTGACTTCATATTGGGTAGGTCTTCTTACCTGCTATGGGTTTGGACAAGGCATCAGGGACAAGCTTGTAGTCTGGGCTGCTGAAAACTTACTGTCCTATCTTGCAGTTAACTTCAGTGTGGATTATACAATTGGCTGTTGGCCATATAACTACTGCTGAAGATACCCAGTCCTTCAAGTGGGAGTTGCTCTGTACAAAAGAATAGGGTTTTATCCCTTCTGGCACCCTTAGGATACTGTTCACTTGTTTGTCCAATTTATTATTTCTCATGTAGGATGCAATCCAGTATGGCTATTTTTGAGCGGTTCTGAGAATGGTGATATGGTTGTAGCGAGGCTGCTTATAGAGGATATACTTCCCATCAGTTTGTGCTTAACTTGAAATTATTTTAGATCTTAGAGGAGTATGAGTGTGCTTTTATTTGCATATGAAGTATGCGGCTTAAGGAGGTGCTAAGAATAAGACTGGAAGAGTTGCATTTTTCTTTTTTTCCCCTGCTTATGCGGACGCAAAATCAGAACTCAGACTTCTACTTTCTGCTGATTGTACCAGTTCTAAGCTGGTGCTGCACAGCTGATTTCAGATATTTATAATCCAGATATTTTCTTACTGCAGTTTGAGATGATAGATTCTGCTAAAACCTTTTGAAAAATGCGCTGTGTATATTTGTATTATCTTTGTAGCCTGTCCTCCCTTATTTATGTGAATGAATGTGTGTATACTCCTCTGACAAACCTGATCAAAACCAATTCGGTTCACCAAGGCTGTGTGAAAGTAAGCTTTTCTTCTAATTACTGTTTCTCTTGCTGAGTCATCTTTTTGTTACATACTCACTGAGGCTGCTGTTATTTAAGCACCATTTTATGCTAGACAAAATAAGCCCTTCTGAACAGAATTGTGACGTTTTCCTTCACTGTTCAGCAAATGTGGTGCATTCGAGCATGAAAGATGAAGAAAGTGTGAGTTATAGAAAGTATTTGTGTACTGATGGTGGTAAAGCAGCACTCTTGCCCTGGTTACAAACCAACATAAAAGTGCTTTATGGCCCTTAAAAAGCAAGATGAGTAACAATAGTGTAAAACCATCCTGTTACTGCACTGTAACTGGCTTCGGAGCTTAATATGGTACTTAGATCTTTTAATGAATATTTTAAGCCTATCATCTCTGCTGCTGTATGGTGGAGGGAGAGAGTCCTGTTGTCACTCCATCCAGTTTTTATCTAAGTGCTGAAAATGCTACTTGTAAGATTTGGTGTGGTATATGTGAGCAGATAGTAAACTGTTGTCGCTGAAAGGTATGTTGACTAAAACTCAAACTGCTAAAGAAGGTGCTAATTACCACTAATTCTTGAAAAAAAATTGCTGAATGACTGTCCTACAGGTATGTACCATATTCTGCCTATACTGCGTGGTGGTATAATCAGGCCTGACAGTTACAGGGTTGAATCTGTAAAGAAGGAAGCGAGAGCCATTGGTTGCCTGCCATTGACCGTAGATTTCTATCTGTTGATTTTACAAAAACAAAATACATGATAAAAAAAAAAAAACCAACCCCGATACACACTATTTTTCTAGGCTTTATTTCTATATCAGTAGTACAGAAATTTCATTTTATTACTCTGTTTTTAGGTTGCCTGAAACTCAGCAGAGGGTTGGAGGATGTTTTCTAAATTTGATGCCACAAATGAAAAGCTTATACCTTGCATACTGTGCCAACCATCCATCAGCAGTAAATGTTCTCACAGAACACAGGTATGTTTGCTTTGCGGTCTTTTAAGTCTGATACAAAAAAAAAGGTGCATAAAATACACTTGTGTTGTAAACCTGTGATGTCTCTTTTGACATGTGTTTGGTATGATAGTGCTTGTTTAAGGAAAAAAAAGTAGTAGTGTATCTAGAAAAAAAAAGAACAAAAAATCCCCCAACACAAGGCTGTTCTGTGTGATCAGGACCAGCTTGTCACTTTTGGCAGTGTGCTATCAACTATTTGAGAACATTTTCTCATTTAAAGAACACATGCTGAACTCCAAGTATGTAAAACAAAGTGTACTGATTGTCATATTTGTTTAAAGAAAAATGTCACTGAAGTTTGAGGAATTATGGCATAATTGATATGATTACTAGTAGGCAGTTGGTGAATTGTAACTTGGCCCTGTAAAAGCCTGCATATTTGTATGTACTTAACTTTATGATGGTACACCCTTAGCTTTACTTTTGAGTGATAAGAAGTAGGATGCTGAATTAACATGATGGATGTTGCTGTGTTGTGGGACTAACCTTGCATTTGCATAGAAGATGCCCTGTATCACCTTGAGGGAAGAAAAGTTGAAGCCAGAACTTGATTAAAGAAGTCTGCTTTCACAAACTTATTCTATGTATTCTCTTGATGATCTTGTGCTGCAGCAGCTTTTAGTATGGAGCTATTTATGTTTGCTTGTGGTGCAGGACAGAACCATGAACTTCTTTTGAAGGTTAGACATAGGACAAATTCTAGCAGAATATCTATTCTATTTGCCTTTTTTCCCCACCTTTTTTTGTCGTCTTGTGATGGACCAAAGTAAAGATATTTTGAGTATTCTTAACTCTTTCTAAACAAAGAGGAGCATAATTGCCTTGTTTTCTGTAGTGGTAGCTGCTTCCAAGAATGTTGCTGTTAAGTTTTAATAGCAACATTATGTGGCACATTTGTGAACTTTACTCATAACAGGATAAATAACAAAAATCTTCCTACTACCAAATACTATGAACTATCACTTATGTTAGTAAGACACGTCACTATGTTCCAACCTCACTATGGAAAATCAAGCTGCAAATTCACACTGTAGGATAGGCAGAAAGAAGGCATGTTTTTGTCAGAAGCAATGATGAATTCAAATTAAACAAAACAAAATATGTTTAAAAAAACCCCTGGTGATACCCTTTAGTGTTTGTTTTGCTTTAAATGCCCTACTTCTAGTACCATTTTCTGTAAGTGCTAAAATATTTATTTGTTGGCTAAGAAGGCCAACAGCATCCTGGCCTGTATCAGGAACAGCACGGTGAGTAGGACTTGGGAGGTGATCATCCTACTCTACTCAGCACTGGTGAGGCCCCACCTTGAGTGCTGTGTCCAGTTTTGGGCCCCTTACCACAAAAAAGACATTGGGGTGCTGGAGCAGGTCCAGAGGAGGGCAATGAATTCATTCAGAGGTCTGGGATTTAATTTATAGGTGGAAGATGTAAGTGATAGCAAAGTGATCACTTACATTTCTTAAGATTTGGAGGTGTTTGTAACAAATTATCCTAACTTTCAGAACGCTTGGAAAGCACAGGGAATAGCCATGTCTGAGAAACTGTGGTAGAAATGCAAGGGAAGAAGGGTGTTTGTTCTGCAAATGAAGAAGAGGAGCGTTTCTTCTCCTCTGTGTTGCTTTGTGCATAGGTTGTCCAAAGAAAAATTCAGCTTCTGGGTCAGTAAAGTCAGCTTGATATCAAATCCTGGTGGAGTCAATATAAATATCATAGAGGAGCTAAGTGATTTGGATGTGGAAGTAGGTTCCAAGCAGTAACGTTGTTCATAAGAGATAGCTCAAGGTGAGGTAAGTTGTTTAATCCCGTTGTATTCACAGGCACGAGGCAACAAAAGTGAATGCTTTTTTCTTTAATTACCCCTATTTTGTTATTCTAAGCCCTTCATTTTCATTGAACATCATTGCTGTAGGTAGCAAGTGGCTTGACTAAAAATTCTGCTTGAGACAGCTGCCATGAAGAAATCAGAGAGTGGCTTTAAGCAGTTCTAAACCTTTTCCTCTTAAAATGCCAGAAAGCTTTTAATTACATTGCTTTAAAGGTAGGGGGAAAAGACCTTTTTTTTTTCCTGAGAAAAATAAACTGATTGAAGGTATGAAGAAAAGGAAAATACTCCTAACTGTCTCCTTGTCTATCTAGTTGAGATGTTTTTATTGCGTAAAAGCATCTCTAGTAAACCCTAATGTAAAACTTACTGTGAGGTTAGAGGATAGTCATGGTTGTAATAATAATGAAACAACTACACTGCAGTGAGTGCTAGATTAATGTTGAATTGGAATTTTTCAGATATGTCTAAGACTGAGGTTTAAGACTTTTAAAAAACCAGTACTGATTCTTGTTAGCTGTTTTTGTGGAGAGTCTGTCAAGCTAGAGTTTGCTAGTTTTAGCAGAGTCCAAAAGCATTAATTTTAATACCAGCAGAAATATGGTAGAGAAATAGATGTTTGCTGAATTCCTGGGTTTGACTATCATGTTTGTAACAGCTGTGCTATTCAGTAGCTTTTTAGAGAGAAGAAGAAAGAGCAGTCTGGAGTGGTTTGATTTGGAACATAAATTCTTACTGTCTACAGCAGATTATTTCTTGCCTTGAACTCTGCACACTTCATAAACTGAACGCATATGCATTAACTGTGCTTCTGAAAGCTTTTCTACAAAAAAGCCTAGCTGATAATTTTAAGTCAGATTCTTATTACAGAAAATTACTATTACAGAAGAAAAGCTATTTTCTGCAGTTTATTAAGTTTACTTGCTTTTGATGGGGATCATATCAACAAAAATGAAACAAAAAAAAATTCCTAGATAATTGCTCTGAGGGAAACTTCAGAAACTTTACCTCCACTTCGTTTTTTATATTTTATAAAGTATACTAGTTTTATTATTTTACTGTCACTGACTAAAAACAGCTTAAAGGAAAATGGCTGTCATTTTGAGGCATTCACCATATTGCTTCTTTTACCCATTGGATCACTGTAACATCAAAATTGTAAGCAGTCGTCTAGTTTGGAATGTTACACTTTCAGGTTTTTAGCTTAATTTTCTGAAGTATCAAGCATGCTCTTTGAGCAGTGTTGTAACACCTGTTAAAATGTTGCTGACACCTGGTAAAGAAGCTCTGTGTGTGTGTGTGTGTATATATATGTATAGATAAAACCTGATGATGTTAACTTAGAATTATTTTGGACTTCTGGTCAAAAGCTTCTTTTTTGAATAGCATTTTTGTGAAGTTGATTCTAAATAGCAGTACTTGGGGCAGGGCTGGACATTTAAGAGGCATTCAATTGGAATGTGACTTTTCTTTTTTTCTTTTAAATGCCATTCAGTATGAATGCTAGCCTGTGTTTTCTTTCTTGTCTTTGTTACATGCTTCTTGATCATATGTAACAGCAAGATGGCGGCTTTTATTCAATTAGTACAAAATAAAAGGGGTTGTGCATATGTGTTCATATATATGCGTGTTTATATAAATACACAGTAAGAGTGAATGGCTTAGGTATATTATTTAATAATAAAAGATTTTTCATGTTCAAATCTTCAAAGCTGCAAACATCTTTTATTTCCTTCAGTTAATTATTAATATTGAAATTAATATCATTAGAGATCTGTGCGTATGTAAATATGTAGAAATGGGAATAAAACCTAATGCAGCCCCAAAAGGCATTCAGGTTCCAGAGCTGCATGTTTCTGAGGTTGTATTTACCTCTGATAACCACTACCACGACAACAAAAAATCTTTCTATTAAGTTTGGGAACAGGTTCTTTTCTTGGTTCTAGATGTAGCACTGTAGGTTCTATTCAGGTGTTAAGAGTTGGTACTAAACATAATTTCTCCAGAGTTTGGTAGGAACTTTTTGTCTCAGGAATTGTTTCAGAGCCATTGCGTTATTTTTTCCAGAATTAGAATTCATTCTGTGTAATAAATCAAGAGCCTTTACGAATTAAGTAATTTTTCCTTAGGTGTGTCATTATGTCTTGTGTGTCATAAGCCACTGGCTAGAGCTGAAGATGTGGAACTTGCCAGATACAGCTGGGTGGTGGCTCCTGCAGAGATCAGTGGTTTGCATGTTCCCACCACTGCCTCTTGGCTTGTTCTCCTTACTCCCTTCTCTCGTGGTGGCTGTACTGCTGCTGTACGTGATCCCCAATTTATTTACTTCATCCCGGAACAGTCAGACCTCTTCAGCTACATCATATGAGGTTCCAGTTTCTAATAACCCTTACTTGAGAATCCCAGTTCAAGTCCAAGGGCAGGTGATCCAATACAAGAGCACGGTGTTATTTGTGGAGAGAGTTTTGCTGGCTGGGGAGAGCAGGACTGCCTCGAGGGCGTGGTGTTTAGTCAAAGTAGCATTGATTGCTGTGTTCTGATCATAGACATATGGTTGCTTCCCACTAAGAGAAGAAACAGGATGAGCAACCTTAAGGCATGAGAGAATGAATTTCCCTCAGAAATTAAAAAACCCAGTTGGATGCAAAGTACAGAACTGGAGAGTTGCAGTGGAGTAAGGAGTCCCAGGAATATGGTATGTTACCTACCTGGGGAAGATCACAAGCCACAAAATTGAGTGCAAGGGGAAACTCCAGAAAAGAAAACGAAGAGGCAGAAGCTAGGACTGGGATTTTAAGTGGACTGCATCCCAGATGACAAGAGGAAAGATATTTGAGTATGGAACTCACTGAAGGGTGGATAATGCAGTGAAAATAAAGTCTAACAGACCCCACTGATCAGTGGTCTTAAAAGTCTTCTGAAGACATATGGAGAGTGCAGATAGAATGTCAGCATCAAGTATGTTATGTATGAGGGGGTGAGTATATGCTTTTTTACTTTGTTTAAACAGCACCATGTTTATTTTAAAACAAAATGGAGGAAAAATGGTTCCAAAAGAAAATTTAAATTGATGAAAAGGCAGCCAAAAATTAGTAATATATGCCTACTTCTTAAAATTTTGCAAAGTGGCAAGTGTCGAGCCAGTCCTCAGCTGAAAGCAAACTATTCACAAATCTTTCCTTGTTCAAACATTAATTTTGCTAGATTCTTCTGTCCTCTTAGATAACATGTCCCAGGCATATTCTACACTTGCATCGCAGACCTTGCAGTCTGGATAAAATTTGTGGAGCTTGAAACATCACAATTACTCCGGGTAACTGGAGCGTGGAATACAGATCAGCTTGAGTCAGAAAAAAGTCTTTGTGCCTCCCCCACTTTGGTGCATCCCTGAGCCCGGCGAGTGTGCAGGCTGATGTCATACGCCGAGCAACAGTCCCCGGGAGAGGAGCTTGACTGGGGAGTTTAGAGCTAGGAAATTAAAAGCTGCGGCTGAGGGGTTTGCTGAGCTCTCAAAATGCGGTGCCTGTGTGCAGTCCTCAGACCCCTCAGCAGTGAGAGCTCCTGCTCCATCTATTACAAAGAGAGACCTGCTTCGGAAGAGTAAGTTGTGATTTTAAACAAATACCTTCTCTAGTTCCTGGATGTGCTTTCCTCGAGTTTAAAGTTTAAATGGCTTTTTTTTTTTTCCCCCTCCTTCTGTTCCCATAGGCACATCTGAACTTGTTTTCCTCCTCCCTCCCTCCCACCCCACTCCCCCCCAGTCTGATCTGGAGCTTTTGAGGCAGCTGTACTAAGAAAGATTTGAATATATTAATAGGGCTTAAAGACACTTTTCATGGTGACCTTTAAAGTATCTCAAGCTGTGAGCTAACTCTAGTCTGGAATGGGGAGGACTGTTCAGCTCGAGATCTCAGGATAAACGAAGCGCAGCACTTTTGTATGCTTCTCTGCGTTTTATTCTGTAAAATGACGCAAGTAGTGAATTCAAATCTCAGCTGCCTCTTTCTGAAAAGCTACTTATTTAGGCAGGTGTTACTAAGTTGATGATTTCGCTGTTTAAAAAGTTTTTCCCATTCAGCTCAATGATACTTTTTTTTTTTTTGAATTGTGCTGCTTAGCTGCCAGCCGGAGTTTTATTTAGCATATACTGCCTAGGAGAGTGTGGTACTTCCAGGCATCGGTTGAAATTGTGATATGAAAGAGCCATTGTCTTTGGCAAAGCAGCTGCGCTCTTAAGCTAAAGACACTGACTTTTAAGCTGCTATTAATTAAAAAGCAGTTGTGAACTGTTGTCATACTCAAACAGTATTTCAACACACCCATATTTTATTGAAAGTAAATCTTTCCATTATGTACTGTATTGTATTTGTCCTTTGTAAATAAATGAAGGATGCTGACTTCAAGCTTTGAGCTAAAGTAACACCCTTTTTTACCAGATATTTTATGTCAATGAAGCTGCAGAGGTAGCAGGTTGGTTTAGCATGAGTAGACTGCTAATGGGGTCTGTGTGATGGGACTGCTCAGACAAAATTTGGGGTACTATTATGTTAAAAGAACGTGTATGTGTTCATACTAGAGTCTGAGTAAGCTGGCATGTCAAAACTTGTCAGAGGGAAGCACAGAAGTGTATGAAAGAAAACATTGTCCTCTTGGGAATGTTGGGAGGAAAACTACGTCATTCATTTTTAATTACACCTATTAACACTGCTCCGTGTATAAGGCTTCCTGATGATGCCATTGCTAAGCGTGTTTTTCAGGACTTTGTGTACATTTCAAGTGAGCTGAGGTTTAAACTTGCTCTGTAGGTTCCTATACTGTGATTAAGTAAAGAGAAGGTGATAAACAAGCAAGTATCTTGTGTCCAAGAGCAGTGAATGGCCTGGAAACTGCTGCAACATTGTGTAACTACAGAGTGCGTTTAGCTAAAGGCTTTGCAGAGTAGACTGCGAAAGTAAGATAGTATCTTACCATTTATTTCAGGTTTCCAAGTAGTCGATTTTAATTCAGGCTATAGTGAGTTTTCTTTTCCTGTTTTCTCCCATATCTATCTCATAAGGCGGAAGTCGTGAAGAAATGGGACAGCGATAATGAAAATTAGGAATGTGAATGTGGGTGAAATGGTAACCAGTGTTCCTCCTACTTTAGAGGCGTTAAATAAAAAAAAGGGAAGGGGGAGGGAAAAAAAAAAGCATTGTGTTGATGGATAACTCAGTAAATACCATTGATATAAAGCATTTGTCTGCACCCAGCAGCATGGAGATGGTCAAAGTAATTAGGACAAGAGTTTTTGTGTCTTTGCAATTTAAGGGCAAAAATCAGTGCTGTTCAGAGCAATGTTATATTGAATGGCCTGTGATATTTGTAATTGGCATGTACTGTAGAGTGTACTGGTACGTTGGGGAGAAAAGAGAAGCTGTGTAGATGTGCATATGGATTGTTCTGCCTGAAATGGGGAAGAGAAGCAGTTAATGTGTAAAGGGAATAGCTGATAAAGTTAGGCAGCAGGGGCTGTGCATCTGGCTGAGGCAAACGAAATGCAAAGAATGAATTTAAATCTTTACTTGAAGATACATATCAAGTACCATAGGTACTCTAACTTTGACATGGACATGGGTGGGGGTGCTTACAGGGAGAACTGATGGATGAAACAAAAAAAAGCGGTAGCCTCCACATGATCGGTGTCATGTACCCAATGAATATAAATTGAAAACCACTGAGTGCCTTGAGACAGATGGGCTTTCACAGGTAAAGCTTTCTCTGGCCACTGGGCACTGTACCCTCATTTGTCCACCCATCACCTCGCTGGAAACAGCAGCTTCCCTTTAGCTGAGTCAGGGAAAGAGGACATGCCACCACACCGTAGCCGTTCAGCGTAGTGTTCCAGCAAATTGGCCTGAATCCTCAGTGAACAAGTAGCTGGGAACACTGTAAAACCAAAACCTAAGTATGAGTCAAAATCCTTAGTCTTGTTTAGGGTGCCACCAGAATCAGTTGTCAAGTTCTGAAGTTGGTGTGATTTTGTGCTGAGTAAGGGCTGTGACTAAGAAGTGTAAGGCAAAGTAGGTCTTCAGGCTTTAGGCACTCAGAGTTTGCCAGCTTTGCTTCTTAAATCTAAATTTAAGTTAGAAAAGTGCGTAGGTTTATCTGTGCTGCATTATCATAATTTTTCCACACAAATTACTGTAGGAAGCTTTTCAATAGGTTTTGATTTTGGCTAAAACCTGGTAACGTCACAAGGTGATTTTAGGAGGCCTGGAGTGGCTGATATATTTAGCTCGAGAGGGATGTGGGAAGATCTGCCTGGTGGAGCTGTGGCCACTCTAAAGGGTGCCCAGCCCTTCTCTTTGCATCTTTAAAATGCAACGCAGGTGCTGGGAAGTCCCCCTCACCCGCTTTCTCAACTCCACACTCCAGTACAGCAGAAATGGCACAAAAATATTCCCTGAGGAGTGCCTGGGCCTGGTTAGAATGGGGGTGAAGTGCTCTAAAAGAGGTTGTGTAAGGATATGTTTGACCTGACAATTTGGAAACGGTGCTGGATGTGTTTAAGCAAGGTAGTGTAAGTAAATATCAATTAACTAATCTGAAGACAAGTAAACATTGGAGTAAACTGTATGGAAAAGTACCTTCTCTTGTGGGAACTTGGGAAGCTTTAGAAGCTGGGAGGAGAGACATCCAGGTGGGATGGTGGGTAAAGCATTTACATCAACCATGACCTTCCCATCCTGATGGGAGAGACATCCAGGTGGGATGGTGGGTAAAGCATTTACATCAACCTTCCCATCTTGATATTTTTGTTCTGCTCTCTTTATCTATTTGGACAAATGACATTATTAAGCAAAGTGTCACTTGTTCTCATATGGGAAGCAGTGTGTGTGTCTTGCGGGAGGTAGGGAGGTCTGTTTTGTCTTAATCTATGTAATGCTTTTGTATAGCATGGCTCACTGATAATTGAACATATAGTAGTTCACACATAGTAGTGTGTTTATCAGTG
Organism: Calidris pugnax; assembly: GCF_001431845.1. Lineage (NCBI taxonomy): Eukaryota > Metazoa > Chordata > Aves > Charadriiformes > Scolopacidae > Calidris > Calidris pugnax. Next base: position 2,434,736 of record NW_015090859.1, on the reverse strand, counting down.
ATTTTTTTTCCTGGTGAAATTGAGCACGTCACTATTTGCTTTCACTTCTGCATGGAAACACTATGGTTTGGAGATCCTTGCCCTTCCCTTTTTGTTAATGTGACCATAATGTAAAAATCTTCCTCGTTTATTGCTCTTTGGTGTTTGACACTGTTTTTACACTTTCTGAAAGTGCTGAATCTGGTGGCTGGCTAAGGCTTCCTTTGAAAAGTGAGACTATGCCAATAACCAGGGAGGGTAAGAAAATTTAGTAATTCTGATATATGGGGGCATAATCAGTAGAAAGTAAGGAGTTTCAGGATATATTAGAGTAGAATTTACATGACTGTCACATGAGAATACTGTTGGGGTTTGGGTTTTCTGTGGTATTTTTTTGAAGAACTAGTTAATTTATTATAACAAGGTCTCAAAACATGAGCAACCCTATCTGCGGACGTCTAGAATGACACAGCCTGAATGCAAGAAGATGTTATCTTTTTAATAAACAGCTTTCTGAATTTCCTTTATTTTGATTTTTGTCTTTAGAATCCCATGTTATTCTGCAGCTTGTGTTTTCTGAAGCCTGGAAATTGGCCCAGATGCTGTCATACCTTCCTTTCACAACAGAGAGAGGTCATTTAGTTCCTGGTCATTGAAACTCTTGAAAAGCTTTTCCTCCACCATACTCCCCTAAAACCTCTGCTTTAAAAGGAAGCAGAAGATGTAGCTATTATAAGTTTCCTTGATAACAAAGTGAGCTGAAATTCCCAGGAGGCGGTGCTTTTTTAACTGAGTCAATGTAAAAAGTTGAGGGACTGAGCCAGTTCTTGGAAATGATTCAAATATGAAAAAACATCTGGGTAGGGGAAGTAGCAGTTCATGATACTTGGGGAGCATGGATTTCTTACAGCAGTTTTGCTGTCAAAACAAGTGTGTTTTGTAAATAACACCCTCAGTGAAGCCTGAACTCGTTTGAGAATAGATTGTTCAGTAATTATTTCTACTATGGTGTACCATTTGTATGGCTGTTGATTAGTTGGCAGTTTTGCCGGTACACTTTGGATGTGTGAGATGAAGTCATTAAACATGTAAGTGTGGGAAGGAAAAACGGTTCTGAAACACTCTGTGTCTTCCCATTAGTGCCTGACACCTTAAAAATATTGGTGCTTGGTTAAATATGAAGCTGTTGACTCGTTTATGCCTAGGCATTAACTGTGTAAACCATCTCTAAGGTCAGATATCATCTTATTAGAATAAAGAGCTCATTAATAAAGTATAGCACAAATGGCTTTATTCTGTAATCGTTGCTAGGGTGGGGTAGCATTTAGGAGCTCTTCCTCAGTTAGGAACTAGTCATCAGTTGCCTAGAATGGTGGGTTTGATCCTACGTCTGTTGTTCCCTGGGTGGACCTCAAATCTGCAAGTGTCTTTGTTCCTGTATTTTATTTAATGCAGAAATTGATTGCAGCACTGAAGTTGTGCTTGAATTACTTGTTGATTTATTTGACCTCTTGTTTTATTGGCAGAATTCATTGCAGGTGAAAGACTGAAGTGAAGAATCCAATGTAATTTTAATTGTCTTGGTAATTTGATCTTCATTTGCTTAAATATCTTGTGTACACAGTGAGGAGCTAGGAGAATTCATGGAGGTGAAAGGTGCCAACAGCCCTGGGATCCTTGTACTGACCACAGGCCTCAGCAAACCCTTTATGCGTCTGGATAAATACCCCACGTTACTCAAAGAACTTGAAAGGCACATGGAGGTATATCTTATCAGCATTTATGTTCCAGCTTAATGATGATTTGACAACAATTATTTTAAAGGTACATGTCAAACATGATGGGACCCAAAATTATATTTGTTTGCTCTTCCGTCAGCCTTCTAAAATATGGGCTGCAAGGGTTTAAAACTTAGTGCAGTAAAACTTCCTGTAAAAGTTAAACTTTTAGAGTAAATCTAGCCAAAGAAGCTAATCTTCACTCCTAGAACAGTCTTGCAGCATCTTTGGTTGACTTGGCATTGAATGTGTTTCCCGTTACTACTTGAGGCTTATCTTGTAGGAGTGCTGCTTCTCATCTTAGGACCTCAGCGTGTTGAACACATCACCTAAATAGTCCCTTTGACACTGTCCAAAAATGATCTTTCCTGTATGGGAAGGTGTTTGAAGAGCTGCAGCTTCTGCTTTTGCATTTTATAGGTTAGATTTTTTTGAGCGTGAAAGCAGGAGAGAAATAGAAAGCATATGGGTCTTTGTCTTGTCACACAATTTGGTTTGTCAGTTAGTGACAATGAAACATACTAGTCTGTAAGGAATCTAGTTTTTGACAAAGCTAAAGTGCCAAAGCTTTCCTATTAGGATTTCAAAATCTCTTGTCCCCTAGGTCTCGTAAAACTTCCTTGGTTCTATTTTAAGCATAAGTTGGAATGTTCTAAGTGACTCTTCATTTTTACTACAAGCCACCAGTGTTTGATATAAGAATAGGAAGGCTGTGAAAAGAGAGCAGATAAGTCTACAATTTCTATTTTACAGGATTGTTTATCTGTTTTTAGTTAAGCCTCTAAATTTTTTTAATGAATTTTACTAGAACTAAAGTTTTTGTTGTATGTTTTCTCCATTGTTTTTAGGATTATCATCCGGATCGCCCAGATATTCAAAAATCCATGACTGCCTTCAAAAATCTTTCTGTAAGAGTGATTAAAAAAAATAGATAATATAAGTAAAGTGTTTTATAATTTCATCCCCCTCTATTGCTTTTAAAAAGTAGAGCTTTTTTGTAAATGTTTGTATAAGAAATTTTTGAAATCCTGGAAATCGATTCTCTTTGTGGGCAGAGCCCAAGGATGGTAATTTGCTGGGGAGATATAGCACATAGACTATTGATGGAAGAGCCAAGTAAGCGTTCTGCACCTCTTGGTCTGCCCTCTCACTTTGCATCATTTCCCCTTCTTCTAGTGCTAGCATAACTAGTGCCCTGAAGAAGGGCTTCTTTGCAGCATTTGAGTATATTCTCTGAGTTTTTTAGTAAGTGCATTCCTTAGAAGGGAATGATGTTAGGACTGGGGGGAGAGCCTGTGAAGGGGAAAGTGCTAGGAAACTCAGAAGACATGAAGCTTTTAATAGTAATTGGAGGAGAGAGCCTAATTTGAACAGATGAGCTGTCTGCTGTTGTCTTAAAAAAAAAGTCAACTGCAACAGGCATTTATTTAATACAATTTTGGTTACAATAATCTTTTGTGTTTCCTGTTAGGAGTGTGTGCTGGTGGTAACCTGGCATTTTCTATTTTTTATTTTTTAAAGCAGATATTTAGTGTTATCTCTGTTCAGAAGAGGTTTGGGGATACCGTTCTGTTGGGTGTTTTACTAATGAGAGGAAACCTTGTTGAGAAAAATTAAAATGAGATGAGTGGGAGTACGGCTAGTAGAGCAGGTTGGGGACATATGAAAAATAGGAGCACAAGGTTATATGCACTCATAGTTTGCACAGTTAGCATGGCTTTTTTTACTAAAAAAGATGCTTTGTTGTATAATCGTGTATTCATGACACCTGTTACTCTTTTCTGCTAAGCCTAGTAATTTTTGTTTGGAAGTACAAAAATTTAAAATGTGAAGGAAGGAGAAATTTGAGAAACGGGACTATCACTGAATTTGGGAAGGTAATCGAAGTCAGTGCATTGAAAGAAAAGTAATACTGAAGTTTGCAAAAACTAGCTTTAGAAGAAATATTGGTAATAGTCATTGAAATGAAAATTATTCAAGTTAGGTGGTGTCTTCTGCGTACTCCAAGCACAACAGTAAATACAATTGTAATGGTATTTCTACACTTAAACCTGCTGCAGATTTGATAGAGTTGATAGCGATGGTATTTTTCCTTATCTTTGTTAGGCACAATGTCAAGAAGTACGGAAACGGAAAGAACTTGAACTGCAAATACTGACGGAAGCTATCCGTTGTTGGGAGGGAGAGGACATTAAAACACTTGGCAACGTGATTTACATGTCCCAGGTCATGATTCAGTGTGCTGGAAGTGAGGTAATGTCCTTCTTGTCTTTACTGTCAGTCTTTCTTTCCGTTTTGAATCAAATTTATTATAATCATTACGTAGCAGAAATAAACAGAATGCTTCAGAGATACTAATCTAGACTAAAATATCTCTCTACTGATTTAAAGCTTTTATTACAAAATGTCCTTGAAGATGGATGGCCTCATGTGTAAAATTTACTGAAATGTAACCAAATATAGCAGCTATAAACACTGATTTTGAAGGACTGTTTTCAAAGTGTGTAATTAAACAGGATTTTCCATGTGTAGTTACATTACAGGACCATTTTGCCTAGCAGTCATTATGGAGTGTTTTAAATATCAAAAACTTTCAAGTTTTGTATTGCAAGGTGTCTGAGGCACACTGGTTTTTTTCTTGTTGTTTTGGGAACTCTGCTCAAGTAGTGAATTTTTAAATCCAAGCTTTACAACCAAGTGGTTTTGGAGAAATAGAATAAGAAGAGGCTTTAGAAAGTTGAAGGTGACACTGTAAGGTCTGGGGTGATTTTTTTTAAAACAAACCAGACAAATAAAACACATAAAGAAAAGGTTGCCCTACCAAAAATGTTAAAGTAATCTTAAAAGCAAGTGCTAGCAGAAAGGAAATGTTACACAGATTACTGACGCGTTTTTACTGTCAGTTGTTCCCCTGTAAAATCAATGAAGCTTTGAACCTGGTGGAGGCTTTTAAATTGCAACCTCATTCAGTCAGTTTCCTCCCTTAGAACAAAGGTGTCCATAAATATGAAGAAAGAAGAAAGCGTTTATGCAACTGAATATTTAAAAAATTCGTCACCTGGTATTTTTCTGTCAGATGTTTTGTTAGGTGTTAAAATAAATAATTAAGATTCAGTAGAGCTGATAGTGCATCTTTTGCAGTCAGGTCTCTTCTAGTCTTAAAAACAAAAGAGCACCCCTCCCCGCCCCCCCCAGCTCATCATGAGCTGAAATGTCAAATTTAATGGACTTTCAGAAGTTTCTGCATAGCATTGAAGCTTTTCTAGATAGCTGAACAGCTAGGTAGAGAACAGCTCCCTTTGTGGAAGAGCAATTGGTACTGGTTTTATCTTTTTAAAAATGATACAGACATTTGTAAATGTTTACTGAAAAACAGAAACATTAGAACTTGGTAAGGACTTGCATTTTTTTGTGAAGAGGTTTGAAATTGAGACTTTGAGTTTGTCAATGGATATATTTGTTTTGTCATTAAAACATACCTTAATGCCTCTTTCTTCCATTGTTTGTCTATAGTGGTAGATTAAGTGTAAACCACCACCTCCATCCATAACTTCTTAAGTGAAACTAGCAAATTAGAACCAGAACAAAGTAATGTGTGTTTTTATTGTGAATATAAGAATTATTACTTTTCCTTCATGTTCTTTTTCTACTTTGGGGTCTAATCCAACACCGTTCAAAAATCTGGTCTCGCCATGGTCTTGATATTAGAGTAACAGCATACTTTTAAATTATGTTAAGAAATATATCCAACATGTAATTTTGGTTTTGCTGAAATTGACAAAACAGTTATTACCATATTAAACACAGTCAGTATTTCACCCAGGCTGTAAAATGTCTGTTTTAAAATATTAGGCTGTACTCTCCAGGAAGAAATATTGGCATGTGTTACTAGCACTTTTTAAATAGAAAATCAAATAATTCTGTTTTTTTTTTTTTTTTATTTTATTCAACTGAGAGCTAATTTTGCCAGGAGCAAATATTTGTGGAGTAATTATGGAGTTGTAACATTGATGGTAGTTTTTAATAATATAAAACAGAAAAAGGGGGGAGGGGGCTTGTGATGTTGTATTTACTTTTTCATTTTCTTTTTTTGATAAGGAAAAGAATGAAAGGTATCTTCTTCTCTTCCCTAACATTTTGCTGATGTTGTCTGCCAGCCCAAGAATGAGTGGGTTTATCTATCAGGTAAAGTAATACATGAACATACGTGTATAAAAGCATTGAGGGGTGGGTTTGTTTCTAAATAGTATTTCATAGAAAATTTGGAAGGATTGATAAACTTCCGCATTTATAAAGTTAAAAGCTAATTTCTGCAATACGAACCGGTCATTGGTGTTACAAATTAGACTCAGGCTTCTAGCACAGAATTTTATTACTATGTTTTTTAGCTGTTAAAATCAGCAAGGTTTGGACTTTTTTACATTGTTAGTAGTAGCTAATGAGAGGAAGTGTAGATAGCCTTTTAGATCTACATAGGAAAATGATGGTGTTTTACAGGTTTGTTAGTGCTCTTCCAACTGCTGCTTGAATCTTACCAAAACTAGACAGCTCTGCTAAGTTTAGCTGAGTTTCTTTAGGCGTGTTCTGCATTAGTGTTTTATCTTTGAATCAGCAGGCAACTTCTGAAATGAATCTTCTAGTCTTCCCTGTTTAGTGATCTTTGAGTCACAGTGCAGAAGTAGTCTCGGGGCTGACAGGCTGGATTCCCTCGGGGTGAAGCTGAACTGGAAGGCATGCTCCAAAAGTGCATTTGATCTGCTATGGCTACTGGAGCAGATCAGGTACATGGACTGGCATTCAGTTTTGCAGAAGCACCTGCATTCTGGGTGTGTAGTTTCAAAGACTCCAGAGAGATGAAATAAATGCATAGTCCATGAGTTTCTGAATTAATTATAAATGTTCTAGTATTGTTATGCGATTTACAGACATCACATTAAACCACCAAAATTTCTGAAAGAAGCCTGAGATTTCACCTGCTGTAAGTGCTTCTGTAAATCAGTCTCTCGAGCAGTTCCTTTTCTTGAGCAGTGACTCATCTGCTGTGAGGGAATGCTGGAGCACAGTCATTTGGGGTTCCTATGGAATTGGCTACATCCAGTCACACTCTGGCTTTTTTTAGAGCAACTAAATTCCAAAATTCATGTTTGAATTTGTATCTTACCTGCCATGGTAGCAGCTGCATTTTTCTAAGACTGTGTTGGTTAGGTGATTCAAATGCACAGTCCAGTTTCTCTTAGCTTTGTGCTCCTTGTCAGAATCTTTGGCCAGTGATTTATCCCAACAAAGATGGAAGAAAAATACTAGAAAGAGCAGGTGAGCTCTTTATCTCAAGTAGCACATCTAGAATTTCTGATGAAGAAAAATTCTTGTGTACGAGTTACAAATGTAACTGACTGGAAATTTAGTGTGTTAACGAACAATGTAAAATAAATAATGAATCTGTCAGGTTTGATTTTACTCCCACCTTGTCTGCCAGGTGTATAGTTCAGCAAATAAGCAATTTTCTGTGCATTTGTCTTCAGCTTCTGCTCAGTATGGCCACAACAATAGTGTCTGCTGCGTGACCTTCTGTTGAATGCAAAAGTCTTAATTTCCTCATAACCTCTCACATGATTTTCCTGAAACTGAGAGCTTCTCAAATATTCATGACTACATACTCATACCAAGGCAAACTTACTTCATCACTGTGCGTGTCTGTCTGGATTGTGTAACATGGACTGCCTGGACTCTTCTTCTGAGGTTCTTGTCTCAGAACTGGGATGGATGCAGGCAGAAGATGATGCAACTTCTTCAGCCATTCCCAGGGAAACAGTGACTCCACTGGAGTCTGCATCCTACACTACACCTTCCCTGTATTTCTGAATATTCCAGTTTTCAACAGACTTCAGATGTTCTGGTTGATAGTGCTGATACCTGCCGCATGAGCTAATTGGGAGAATTTTTAGTAGTGGTAAACTGAAGTCACAAGGGACACAATCTATACTTTACAAAATGGCTTTGCAGTTTTGTTGAAAAAGAATATAAATGATTCATGAGTTCAGTTCCATTTTCTCTGTGTTTTGCTGACTTCATACTTTTTCTCTCCATGTGGCTCAGGTGATCTTTGATCTCTCTTGGTGTATCCCCATATTTTCTTTTCACCTATGTCAGCAGTTCTTGCACCTCTCTGTGTGGCTGCACGCTGTGTGATTCATGAACCGGTAGACATGGAAAAACAGAAGAGAATTTTAGGCTGCATTGTAGTGTATGACACCACCATGTTTTTCCTTCAGTGGGGAGGCTGTTGCAAGAAAACTCTTTGGCATCTTGGGCCTGAGCACACCCTGTGCACACAGAATACCAAGTGATACTTAGTTTCCACGATTCTAAGAAACCTTTGTCCATTCTGCAGTCATTAGGAAAGAAAAAATGGGAAAAAAGAGAGTTGTGTCTGTCCTGTCGCATGTCATGTCGTCCCACCCTCCCCCCAATCTGCATTGGATCCAAAATTCCACAGTACATAGTATTTGCACTTTTGCCAGCATGTGCTGAATAGTGTTTCTGTGCAGGAGAATACAGGATCTGTCTTAAAGAACTTTTATTAAAGTTGTATTTTTGGTAAAGCCTTTCATCCTGACAGTATTCAGTTTTACTTATTCTTCTGTGTTTCTGAAGAGTCAAAAAGTCATCCTAAACAGACTTTTTTTTCCAGCTTGACAGGGTTTAAATAAAAAATTTTCTTCTGCAAAACTAATATGTTCTTCTGAAACTTCACAAATTTAAAGGTGTTTTTACTGCTTTTGTTTTCCTTCCCCAAATATTTCTGAGTGAGTGTAGTAGTGGGGTTAGTGTAGAGATACAAATCTTCAGTAAATAATTGATGCATTTGTTTGGTGAAATCTTCTTTTCTAAATCTACTTGTACCACAAACCTTATTTTGAAAGCTAACTGACCAGTTTGCAAACAAATGTGCTTAACGTTGAGTCACCATTGCCTTTAGTCATGTAATATGGATGACGCTGAAGGTCTTGGTTCTGAGAACCTGAGGTGATGACCACTGTTAAATTTGTATGGACTTCATACCCTGCATAGTTATCAGATAGATTCATTGAAGTCACAGGTGTCATTTGCAGAAGTTGAGCATGTTAAAAACTTCCATTATAAGGTGTTTGTGTGGATTTTTAAATATTTTCAAGCCCTCAGTATGTGTGTGTTTGCCGATTCACTTTGTGTGTCTTTGTTCAGAACTTGAAGCTTGTATATTTTTTTTACTTGGTAATGTTTTGAATTTAACTTCAGTGTTACTGCCTTTTTTTTTAGGGGAAACTGCCAACGACAGGAATGACTATCACAAAGCTAGAAGATAGTGAAAATCATAAAAATGCATTTGAAATATCAGGTATTGGCCATACATATTTTTTTTTTATTGGCTACTTGCTCCAGGATAAGCTAGTTCAAACATAAAATGTTCTATCTCAACAGCAGGAAAATCTTTTTCACTGTGAGGGTGACCAAGCACTGGCACAGGTTGCCTGGAGACCTCTCCATCCTTGGAGATACTCAAAAGCTGTCTGGCCATGGTCCTGGGCAACCACCTGTAGATGTCTTTGCTTGAGCAGGTGTGGAGCAGATGACATACAGAGGTCCCTTCCTGCCTCAACCATCCTGTGATTATACAAATTTTGTAAGGCAGTTACCCAGAGCCTAACCCTGAAAGCTGCTTTTTACTGCTAGTCTTAAGCAGTTAACAAACTGTGTTTGTGTGGCATTTGTCCCCCAAGTTCTGTGTTTTAATGAATTGGTGGCAGTAGCCTTGGAGAAGATCCTTTATAATGAAGCAGTGCTACTCACTGGTTGAAAAGAAATTCCAGATACTCTGGAAGAGCTTTAAACAATAGCTTTCTTCTAGAAACAGTCCACCCCTGTCCTGAGAACCCTTTAGCATCTCTGCTAATGATGGTTGCCATTGTGCGTGCTTTGGGTAATTTCTGTCTGTTAGGACATCTGTTTCACCATATACCTAATTTTGTTGGTGGATTTAAAGGATGGTGGGAGCAGGGTCCACATGGTGGAGCTTTATACCTTCATTCATTTCCTGGGTCATTTCTGCCACCAAACAGGTTGCATTTAAGTGAAGTAACTTTTGCCCTCTCAAGTGGCAGGCAGTATCACACATAAGTGCTATGAGGCAGAGGGGAAAAAGCTGTTGATGGTGCATGTTCATCTGAGATAGTAGTTACAAAGCTGACCTGGGATGAGGAATGTGACGGGTTAAAATTGAGTTAACTGCAGGGATTAATCTTTGGTTAATCTTCCTGGTGGTTTCCCAAGTGACTTTTGCCTCAGCTTTAATATTAGAGAAGGTCAGTGAACTGTATTTTATAACTTTTCACAAATGGCAGCTTACAGACTCAAGAATGACATTTTAGGCTACATGCTGGCTTTACTGGGGAAGATTGAGAAGCATTTGGCTACTAGATAAGCCTGTCTTCTACACCTATCATTAAAGGTTGTCTTTAGTTAATACAGGTGGGGAAAAAGATGTAGAACTCCTGTGCCTGGCACGGGAGCAAATATGTGGAGGAAATGTCTCTTACAACCTGAAAAAGCCAAGATGCTGTTGTACTGAAAATACAGGTTAAAATTTTTGCTTAATACTTAGGGGATATGATGTTTCAGGGAATTAGTGTTGTTATAATTGTGTTGGATTAAGTTCTCTTTCTGCGGTTTCCTACATGTTCTATTTTCTGTCACCCAGGAAACATGATTGAAAGGATACTAGTGTCTTGTAACAACCAACAAGATTTGCATGAATGGGTGGATCACCTGCAGAAGCAAACCAAAGTCACAACTGTTGGGAATCCCACCATTAAACCTCACTCTGTGCCATCTCACACGGTAAGAAATAGCTTCTGAATTGGCGTGAATGTCTGCAGTGTCTGCAGAATTAGGTTTTCTGGCAAGCATACCACCATGTAAAGCGTTTTTTAGCCACTAGTAACAAGAACTGAGTGTTGTGACTGCAGTTTAATGGATCAAAAGATCATTCTGGTTTTAACTGCGTGAACAATGAATGCAATGTTTTGATCTTGGTGTAATAGTTTAACAGGATAAAAGAAGTTTCATTATCTTTACTTTTTCTGTTTTGACCAAATAGTACCTCACCATCTTTTAAGTATCCTTAGAGCAGTAGGTTCTAATTGGTGATGTACTTGACAAGCTGTGGAGAAACAATTTCCTTAAGTACCTTCTTTTTGGTACTGCCTTTGAGTTGTTGGATATGAATGGATCTAAATTTAGCTCCACCCTCAGTGGTGAGAGAAGTGGGAGCAGGCAGCTCGTAGCTATTCTTTCTTTAGTACATTCTTTGTTTGTGGTAGACAATAAACATTCCTTTAAGCTGCATTTTTCCAAAAAATAGTTTAGTATCAAAATCTTCAAAGGTCAGCTGTAATAAACAGAAGCACTAGAGAGCGAATGACGTTATTCCATCAATCCGTGATGATACTATATCTTTATGACAATATTGTGCTTTCTTTCTCTTCCCATCACCCTTGTGTCTTTGACAGCTTCCTTCCCATGCAGTAACACCCTCCAGCAAGCATTCAGACAGCAAGCCAATACCCCTGACTCCTGCATACCACACTCTCCCTCATCCGTCGCATCATGGGACCCCACATACCACGATAAACTGGGGACCTCTGGAACCTCCGAAAACCCCCAAGCCTTGGAGTCTGAGCTGCTTACGACCTGCACCTCCATTACGGCCTTCAGCTGCTCTTTGTTATAAAGAGGTGAGATGGAGCAGCCAAAGAGTAGGACTGTGTAGTAGGCCTACCATAGAAAGTTTAACTTTTTTTTTACACAGCACCATTTTGCGATTTTGTGTGGGTTTTTTGTATAAAGATGATTTAACAGCCATTGCTGAATCAATGGTAATAGACCAGTGAATGCTGCTCATTTCAAATGGGGATTTCATCTTGAGAAAATAGTAAGGCTTGTTAGGAAAGGCTTCCCCTGCCTCCCCCGAGTGCTTCCACTTACTTCCACTCTTTATCCAGTTAAGAAGTAAGATATTAATTTATTTATTTATTTTTAAAACTAGCAATTCCTTTGTTAAGTTGATCATCCAGGCTTATTGTGAAGTACCTTGTTTGCTAAGCACACTGCAAGGTATAATTGACTCTTGGTTCCTCAGTATTTACCACCGTTACTAGGTAACAATAGCACGTTTCAAAAGAAAAGAATGGTAGCTGTCAAAATACATGTAATGTTTTTGTACTCAAAGGTACTGATGGCTAATGTTACTGTTAGCAAAAAAAAAAAAGCTTAGCTTTTAAAGTGCTGTTGTAGTTTTTAATTAGCATACAGTATGAACCAGAAATCTGTTCCAAGACAAATAAAAAGTGGTATTTTAACCACAAAAAGATGGTGGCGATAGGTTTATTTGTTCCTGCCACTACGTTTTGTGTGGGTTTGTAAATAGTAAGAAAATGTTAGATTTGTGTTGGAAGTCTACATCTATGTAAAGAGGAGAATATTGGTTGTTCTATGGCTTGGTGATATCTCCTGTTTCAGTATCTTGGTCATGCTTCCTTATGATACTGATGTAACATTAAGCAGCAGGACCCAAAAAGAATCATACAGTTATGCCTAAGAACATTTGATTCTGCAAACATGAGATGTTGATAGAAAAAAATTATTTTGTAGACATGTAAATTGCAGAAACTGTAGCCTAAACTCTGTGCCCCCGCCCCCCTGTGTGTTTTGTTTTGTGTTTTTTTGTTGTTGTCTTTTTTTTTTTTTCCTGTTGTGGGTGTGCCTGTGTGACTTGTTTTTTCTTTTCTTTTGTAAATCCCCTGAAGGGAAAAAGTAATACGTGTTCTGCAATTGGCAGGTTAGTATTTAGGCTTAGTTGCTATAAGAGGTTCTTCTGTTTGGCTGTATGCTTATTTTGTAGTTTAAGTTTAATACCTTTAACGTTTTCATGAACTAAATTCTCCAATGTGGTAAAAATGTCAATCATCCTTACAGTGTTTAGCATACAATGATGTTCAAAACCAATATTCATCTTCTTTCATCTGTCCTGCTCATTCACCTTTTTACTTTCTTGTTCTGTATCTTTATAGAGGATGTCTTATATCCTTAAGGTAAGGGGTAGACCACTATATTCCTTGTGTTCCTGTAACCTAGCATTCTTCCTGTAAATTAGCATGACCACATTTTGAACAGAATTGCTGTCTTTGTTGCTGTATATTTTTTTTTTTGCTGTAAAGCTTTGTAAGAACAGACCTACACATATGCAGACTCTGGCTTTAAAGAGTATACTACCTGCCCAGCTTCCTTGTTAGGTCCTTTTTAACCTGCATCTAAGTAGACGAATGAAATGGGTTGTCTCTTCAAAAGTTAAGGAAAAAAATGTGTATTAATGTGTGCCTGCCTCTTCCCTTCACTCTAGCTCCCAAACAGCCTGCATGTTTTTGCAGCAGCTTTTCCGTATATTTCCTTTAATAGAACAGAAAAAAATACCTGATTTTGTGTATAGTTGGAGGAAGGGTAGAGGGTAAGTGAACCAGTTCAGGCAAATCAGATGTGCCCAAAAAATATTAGTAAACTGAATTTTGGTGCTGTTAAAAGATTTTTACTTAGTAATTCCTGTATGCGTCTTAAAAGTTCAGCTTTGAAATAATGTGGAGAAGTTCTACTCCTTTTTATTTTTATTCTCCCCACACAGGATCTCAGTAAAAGCCCTAAAACCATGAAAAAGCTGCTTCCCAAGCGCAAGCCAGAACGGAAGCCATCAGATGAAGAGTTTGCACTGAGAAAAAGTAAGAGACACTTGAACAAATATCTTTATAATGCAATTTGTAGAATTAACAACTGTTTAAATTCTGTGAAAGTTAGATGGACAGTGTAAGTAAGTTACCTGGTTTCTTCTCTCTCCTGTCAGGGGAGAGGAGTAGGTATCTCCAGAGGATGGTTTGTTTTATTCATTTTAGGTGCTTATGTCACTGTGGGATTAGTTGCTTTTGTAGAGTATCACTGTTGACTATAGTTGATACAGTTGCTTGTGAAGTGCCTGTGGATCTCTGTTTGCAACAGAGGGAAGGGAGGTTGGCTGCAGAGCCATGTAAAGTTCAGTGAGATAAACCTGTCTTTTAATACTGTGAACAACAATTTGAGCAGAAGAGATTCACGCAGCAGAAACTCTTCAAGACTAGTTTTTTCCTCAAGGAGGAAAACAGGAAAAATGCTTTTAAAACAATCAATTGTCTTTCCCCACACATAGACTCCTGGGTCCATCTAAACTGATATTAGAGGTAATAGATTTCGGTTTGATTGGAGTTTCGCTCGGTTGCAAGTGAACAATCTGACAGCATTTTTACTGAATTCCCCAAAGAGAAGATTTGTGGAGATCTACCTTTAGAAAATTTTTGCCATGTTAAGTTTGAATAGTTAGATATCTTTTTTCAGTAGTGCTTGTTTGTACTTTAAAGTGTGAGGAGTTTAATTACTGCACTTGTCACTATAATGTAAGCGTATCTGTGAAGTTTAATTACTGCACTTGTCACTATAATGTGACAAGTTATATTGTAACTTGTATCTGTGCAGTCTTTCCTACTACACACCAGACTGAAATTGTACTGACGTATTTATTATGCTGTTAATTCTGAGCTTAATTTTCAATAGTGTGTTGTTACCCCTTGGTAAATCTGATATATAGACAAAATCCAGAAGTTTTCAAGATCTATTTTCTGTGAATTAATATTCTGAATTAATTTCTGAATTAATTTCTTTGATTAAATAATAGCTATATAGTAACTGGAGTATACAGGGTTTTTTCAGTTCAGTGGCCGTTTGGTTGAGAATCAGAGTGACCACATTTCAAAACATGTCCTGTGCACCTTTAGATGCTCAGAAAATTTCTTGAATGTGAGGGTAATTACTTTGACTTGATTTTTTTCTTCCCCAAGCATTTCATAACAGTATCTTTTCTTTTGCTCATTGAAGTTTGATTACTTTTTTTTTAAATGGGTTGATTACAAGAATTTTAAAGGGTTAATTAGGCTGAACTGTGGTCTCACCTGAAACATAGTGATTTACAAAGGCTGTTCTGTATTAATAAACATGACCATGTTTAAAAATCCATTTTTCCCGTTGATTCTAGGTACAGCTGCTTTAGAAGAAGATGCTCAAATTCTTAAAGTCATTGAAGCATATTGCACAAGTGCCAAAACACGTCAAACACTAAATTCAAGTAAGTTAGAAATTATTGAAATGACTTAACTAAAACACAATTAGACAGTTTGCAAAAAGAGGTGTGTATGTTCTCAGGCCTTTGCAAGTAGCAAGCTGGACCTGGAAGAAATAATAACCTGTTTCTGGCTTAGTATCAGTGTCAAATGTTTAAGTATTGGATGTCAATGACCATGGTTAGAGACTATAATTCTTTCAGTATTTCTTATAAATAAATAAAGTGAGTACTTGTTATGGTTTAAAATTGCACAGAACTTCACTAATGAATGAGAGGTGTCTGAACTGAGTATGACACTTGATCAGTAAGCTTTTGAAGAATCTGGTAAGTAGTGAGGAGGAATAAAGAAGTAATCACAGTTTTGGAGGAGTCTATTTTTGTTTTGTTCTGTTCAACAAAGACTTCTGACATGGAAAAGTAACCTAGACCTAGAAAAATTACTTTCATTGCCACTAGTTGTTTTTAGTATTAATTCCAAATTTTAATCCCATGTTGTAATTTCTAGAGAAATTGTTCTCCGATCTGTGTGTTGCTTAAAGCCATTTTTAGTTTCTCAGATCAATATCTAGCTTATTGAAAACCTGTAACGTGCCTCTGGGGTCCTACTTCATTTAATCCAAATCGAGGTTGCCATGTGGAGTTCCTCTGTGTTGTAAGTAAAACTTTGCGCAAAGCAGGGGAGCCCACCAGCATGTGTTCCATTTACACAAGGAAGGAGAAAATGCTGTTGTATTTGTTCTGATTTGCACACTTCTTTTTTGCACTGATGAATACCAATATAATTCAGGGATCCTTGGAACACAGTATAATGATCCTGAAGTACTTGGCTGGTTTTGCTGTTGTCAGGAGCTAGAAGAGTGGATGTTATAACTTACTCCTCGTCCACTAAAGCTGTGAAAATTTGCAGTATTAATCATTGTTACTGCTCCCCACAGTGCTCTGTGGCTGTTTTGCTTCCAAGCAAAAGCACTTTATGCTGACAGTTGAGAAGTCTCAAAATGCAGTTGCAAACTTAGTTCATGGATTTTTCCTAATGTGTGCTCGCTTATTGTTATCACCTTGAAAAAAATGCAGCTTCTTTGTATTCATAGGTACTTTTTAATTGGAATATGGCCCTTGTATTAGATTGTAGAAACTTTTGAAGTAACAGCAAAAACCTTCATTTTAATTTTTCTGT
>NW_015090859.1:2293568-2413568 GCF_001431845.1 Calidris pugnax | reverse complement strand
ATAAAAAGGACATCTGTTATGTACAGTTGAAATAAATTTTGCATTTAATAGACTGTGACTTTAATATTTAATTATTACACAGGGGGAAAGGACAGCATAATTTGTAACTTAACACTTAACTTCCTTTTCTCCCCATGCCTCCTTTCTCTCCCTCCCTTCTTCCCGGAGGAATCAAATGCTGAAGTGAAAGAGCTTTTTTGACATAAATGTGTAATCTTCGTTTAATGTAGTTGACAACTGCACGAAATTCAATGTAATGTGAAGTATGTATCTTTCTGTATCTTCTTTTTAAAAGAACTATTCACAGGTATTGCCTTTGATGGGATTTTTTTTCTGTTGCCTCCCTTTCCCCTTAATTGATTTTATTTTGTTTTTCATCATTTGAATTGGTGTATTCCCAAGTAAAAGCATGGGCTGAATTATTAGGGCAATCTAAAACCTACTTTTGCAGGTCCTCTTTATAAACATATTTTTTCTATAACCTTACATATTTTCTAGATCTAATATTACAACATTTTTTTTCTTAAACCAAGAGTATCTTAAGTGTTTCTACTTAAAAGATGCTCGTATTTGAATGAATTTAAATAAAATGATAACCTAATATTCATACTCAAATGTTTGCATCAGAACAAACAAAGTAATCGCCTACTTCTATTAAAAGGTCATCACATTTTTTTGCTATGACTGTAGCAACTCTCGTTTTAGACCTACAGCCCTCTGGTTGGATGGTTTTATATTGGTTAGTGAAATACAGGAAGTTTACTGGAATAACTCTTTTCAAATGTTATCTTAGAGAGATCCCACTTCAGATGGTGTATCTGTCTCAAACTCTTCATTCTGTTCTTATATAACTAATACATATGGAATTGTATGTGTTCCAGTCCACTCTAATTATTTTCATTTTAACTCATCAAAACATTTTAGTGTATACTGCATAGATCTGTTGTCTGAGTCACATGGGGTTTTTTCCTATTTGTGTATCACTATAAGTTAAAAAAAAAAAAAAAAAGCCAAAATACTTCATGCCAAAACCTTTTTTGTTACTCCCAAGAATTTGCAAAAAACTGGTGTTTTTTTATACAGTGAACTGAAGCTTGGCCTGATGTTTGGATTCTGATTTGTTGTTATCTGTAGAAGATATTAAAGGGCTCCCTTTTGACTTTGGCATATCTGTATCATGAAGGATTATTTTGTTCCAATGCTTTAATCTCAACACACATGGAATCTGGGAGTACCTTTTTTAGGATTCTTCATATTAGGACTTCATCAAAAATTCATTGAGAAAGAAGATAAATTTGGCAGGTCTATTTATCCACTTTAGCATTTTAAATACAACTAATGCAGTGAAATACTGAATGTTTTAAATGACAAGTAATTCTTTTTTTTGTCTAATATTTGCTTCTCCAGGAAATTTACCCATCCATACATACTGATGGCTAATGATCTAAACAGTTCTGTGTGCAGATATTTGGTTTTCAGTGGCAAATCAGTCTTTGAAACTCAAAACAATTTTGAAGAGCTTCTTAGCTTATGAAGAGAGCCTAGTAAAATTGGGGAAAAAGAAAATTGTATATTCACAAGTACTGTTTCTAAAATTTGACCTTTATTGTGCTTTATTCCCCTCTTTACCTCGCCTAATCATAATAAAGGTAGGAAAAACTAAAGAACATAGTAATACTTAAAAGCTGTGCAACAGAATCATTAGTGATGGCCTCAAATTATGCCATGCATTTTTTAAAATAAACCACCATCACCACGGGTCTAACTTCCATAGCTTAAATTAGGACCCTCGTAGTCTCTTGAAGATGGCAAACTCTTTGTAGAGTGTCACTGTGGAAGTACCTAGATTGGGCCTTCTCCAGCTGGAGGAAGGAACCCTGTGCTTGATTGACTGGGGGAGCTGGCTTTTTATAGCTGAGGCCCTAAGGTTAGCTGTTTTAAGTAGGTGATGTGAATGTCCACCTCTCTTTTATTGATGGCTGAAGTGGTTCCTGGACAGACAAGGCCTTTGAACACAGGTGGAGACTTAATATCTGGCTAAAGTGAAAAGGTGTCTGAATTTCATGCACCACCTTCTCTTCCTTCCCTCCTGCCTGCTGTCTTCAGATCTGTGCAAAACTTCTGGACTCTTTTCATATGTGTCTGCTTAAAGATTCAGAACGAAGGACCAGACTAATTACCAGTACAGCTCCTTCTCTGAAGCCTGGCTTCTGTCAGGAAGCAGCATGGTACCATATCAACCATTTTTTTAAGGTGTCACGCTCCCTTTGGAGGAGAGTGAGTAAAAGGCTGGGGTTGTGCAGTTATGCTTGCAAACAGGCATCACTGAGAACCTCTCCAGCATTGTCTGTCACTCTAGTTTCTTCCTGTTCTATGCTCCAGTGCTGGGAGTGATGTTTTGCTGGTTTCAGACAGACATAAAGTGAACTTCTGTCATGACATCTTTCAGCCATGTGAATATCCAAACAGATTCCAGTTTTCTTTTTTTTTTTTTTCCCCAGAAAAGCTTACAGCTGCTTGCTGGTGTGGCTGATTGATTAGGCTGGAAAGGGGATCAGACACTGAAAAACTAAAAGCTGTTACCCACAGGCCTGTTCTTGTATCTCGGCTGTTGGACCACATTTCATTAGTGGGTATTACTGAGATCTCTATCCCTGGTCTGAATGCTGGATGGTCTATGTTATTATTATTTTACTCTGGAAGGTAAATTTGCTAAACCTATAACTTAGGGTATGGTATTGGCAAAAAGCATTGTAATTCTCTGTTTTCCACTCTAGGGCTGGGAGATACTAATATTTTAATAGATACCTTTATTGTCTTGATGGAATTTAATTGACGGAAACTCGGTTGAATCTTGATCATAGTATCCAATTTGTTTTGCCTTAAAAATGCAACAAACTTCTCAACAGTGGGGTCATTCTTCCAAGACCCTGGATTTAGGAGTTCCCCATTGAAAAGTTATGGCAATTTACTCAGCCTTAACCTTTGTTTGCTAATCTTAAAGTAATTGTATGGGTTTGTCAAACATGCTTTCTTCTTCCATCCAACTTACTTCCTCCAATACCCCCGCCCTCCCCCCACAAAAAAAAGGAAAAGAAAAAAACAAAAACCCTATTTTGTAAAGCCTTGGATGGGGTTTTTTGGGGGGGGGGTTGTGTTTTTTTGTTTTTTTTTTTTTAAACTAGTACTTCTTGTTGTATTGTCTCAAGGTGATTTGGGGCCAGAGTTATTGAGGGTCAATTTAAACATTGTCTCTTGTCCTGTTTGACTTGGAACGAGACTGAGTAGTTAATAAAATTCAGCATGAAACTTGCACATTTAGGATGGAAGGACGGTAGATATGCCAAACTGAAGTAACTTTTGCTGCTTCTGCACTACTTCATGAAAGTGTGGAATACATCTCAGAGGTGCTTAGGATTATCTAGCTTGCAGCAACTTCTTGGACCATGCTTTTAGTACAACTCTGTATGAAATATCCACTGTGCTATAACACAACCCTCTCTTCACGTCCTAAAGGTGTGCAGGTGTCTCTCTCTTCTGGAGAGAAATGGTTACATAGAGCATAGCCATAGAGAATCTGGTGGAGGCACAACATGCTCCTTAGAGAATATTGCCAAGTGCCAGGAATGAGGTGACTCTGCTTGAAGTTCATTCTAGATATATAATTGCCAAAAGAATGCTTGTAAAAAAAAAAACCCGAAAAACCAAACCACCAAAAGCTGAGCAGGAAAAGCTTCTGGCATAAATGATGCAGAAAAGCAGGACAGTGAAGGAGCTTCCTTTTGCCTTTAGAACTTGACACATCAGGTCTGATGTTTCTGTGCACGTACTCATCTGATGACAGGGCCCTTTGTTGCAGGATAGATGGACTGAATGTTTCTTAACAAGTGCTTGTGGGGCTTAATAAAAAAATCCACAACAAACAAACAAACAAACCAAACCCAAAACTCACAAATAGCAAACCAAGATAAAGAAGGGGGGTTTTGCATGGTACAAACCGTAAGAGCAGTGAGGGTTCCAAGATAAAAACTAAAAGTTGCTTCGCAATGAAGGCAAAGGGTGAAACGTGTGATGTCCTGAATTCCACAGTAGTTAATGTTTTGTGGCACAGGAAGGTCAGTGTTCACAGCAACAGTTTTACATCATGTAAGTGTGTATGTGTACTGTGTGGTCTCCTTGTGTGTATAATGTTGGTGAACATTTTGTTTTTAATGAAATTGCATTCTGTGTCTCAGTAGTATGAAGTGCTATGGCTGTACATACATCAAGATATGCTGGTGCAGACATCTGTTGTACATGCATGTGTGTATATTACTGTACAGCTGGGACATTCTTTTTTTTCTAAAAGCTGTTTCTGCTTTGCAAGGACCCATGTTACTCTGACCAGGCAAAGACAATTGGATGCAGCTCTATTCAGAGATAAATTCGATGCGCTGCTGCGTTTGGTTGAAGGGAGTCATGGGCGAGAGACATGTAGCTGTCCTCTCCCTTTGGTTGGTGTCTCCCTCGGCATGTGTTGGGCTGAGCTGCTCCACATGGGTCCAGAGATCCAAAATGTAGTGACCTGGTAGCAGCTGCTGCCAACTAATTCCTAAAATAACATTTAGCTCGGTGTTCTGTGTTACCTCATGGGCTAATAAAGCAGAGCAGCAACCAATTAACTGGAATAAACATAAGGTGATGTTTTATAATTAGAGATTGACAGCACAAATGGGGAAATGTCCTTGAGCTCCGTATAGAGTTTGGATGTGCTTGTTTTGTAGGTTGTTTCTTCCCTGGAAAATAAGTGGGCGTGGATGGATATTAACCCCTAAAAGATTTCTTCACTCTGTAAGATGAACAACTTACAGCTTTCAAGGACAAGATTCTGTTCTCAAATCTGCAGTTATCTTTATGCCATAAAATTTTGACCATCACGTACTGATACATTAGATCTTCAGTGTCAGTTCAAGGAAACTGGTTTCTTCATTAAGGGACATTTGTCATTGTTTGCTAAAATAGTTTAAATAGCTTTATACATACTGCTGCTAAACTATGATCCCTACAAGCTCGTTGTTCAGAACTCAAGTCTGCAGCTGTTAGGGAAGTTAGTATTTTTCTTTTATGAGCTTGACTTCTTTCTTTTTTTGTGTGTTTAGATGATGTATTTTATCATGAACCATAAAAGAAAAGCACTGTTATCACAAGGCAGCTGACAGGCAGGCACCCTAGTTGTCAGTTCAAACCGTACTAGAATTAAGACATTCCTGGTTAATGAAAGTTGATTGCAAGTGTATCGTGTTTGTTAAAATTGATATCTTGGTTAAAACATGTAAGATCTTTAATGCCTTATCTGCTGTGTTTGAATTCTGAACAAATGCTTAGACAGCTATTTATTTACAGACCTTCTTTAAAAAAATGCTTGTAATTTGTTGCAGCCTAATTAAATAACATTTCTAGAATACATACTTCATGTATGAATGGATGCACATCTCTAAGCTGTAGATTTTTCTGTTCAGAGGTATTTTTTAAGATCTATGTGTACTATCTTGATGTTATAAACTGCAATTATTGTGGAAAATGTTTTGAAGATGTTGGAATGTTTTGAATTTTTATTGCCAAGCCATTAAGTGCTTTTACAAAAATGATATTCAGAGTATATATTTCATTTGGTAAGAATTTATTATAGGACTAAGTAGTCTAAAAAACTATCTGTAAGTGTATATGTATGTATATGTGTGTGCACACATAATTGTGTCATTTATTGTGTTCCAGGGAAAAGGAGTTTTAACTTTTTTTTTTTTGTTCCATCGCTGAATCACTTGATACCACTATTCGGCTAGAATAATAGGTTTAGAGTGGAATTGTTTCTTGGATTTGTATCAGTGTGAGATCAGAATCTGTCCTTGAGGCTTAAAGTCCTGTTACTTAAACATGTCTATTTTTTTCTGGGTCGGCTATGGTGAATTTGTATAGTTTTTACTGATCATTGAATGGTGCACCGTTCGTTGAACAGTGTAACGTCGCCATCGATGATGCAGGAGTAATGTCAGCAGCAGGATAGGAAAGTCAGGCAATCTTTTTGTTGTAAGGCTGTGGTTTCAAATGTGAAAAAAAATTCCTCAGTAACTTGTGTGTGGAGGGAAGGGGGAAATAGAAAGTGATACACCTTGGTCATGCAGGTGTATCACGCAGTGAATGAAATAATCTTTAAAATTCCCCAGCAATATTTGTGAGTTGCTCATTTTTTAATTTGTTTTTACAATAGGTTCCCGTAAAGAATCAGCTCCTCAAGTCCTGCTTCCAGAAGAAGAAAAAATTATTGTAGAAGAAACTAAAAGTAATGGTCAGACTGTTATAGAAGAGAAGTAAGAGAACACTTAATGATGGATTAAAACAGTAAACTTTGCACTCTTCTTCCTCCTCCTGTCTCCCATTATATTAATGTGTGCATGGTGTATATGTGGTAGGTTACAGAGCTTTTTGGAGTATGCTGTCAGTCCTTTAAGTGCAGTTGGCCTTCATTTAAATGCTTGTACTCTGATTTCTTTGTCTATGCTATGCAGTTTACTCTTTCCGTGCCAAGTGATATGTTTTATTTGTAAATCGCTTCTCCAAGGGCTCTAGGTTTTCAATATTAAGCTGGTGTCATCTTTGTAGTTAGTGTGTGGCATCATAGGTGTATGTTGGAAATGAAATACAATTCTGTTACAAAAAGCTGCAATATAGAAACTAGTGTAGGTCTGTATGTGCTTGAGAGGTGTATCCTATCACAGAAGCTGGTAATAGGTCCTTGCTTTACTGAATATACATCAGGATAACAGACAAATTTTTTTAACACAAGTTTGAAATTAGCTATTAGCTGTGGGGTTTGCATGTTTTTTTTAAATGCATTTCATTTAACGGTTTTGTCTAACAATAGATTTAGACATGTATTTCTGAAAACTGTTGTAACTGATCATCTTTTTTCATTTCAGAAGCCTTGTTGACACAGTATATGCATTAAAGGATGAAGTACAGGAGTTAAGACAGGTTGGTAACTTGCTACGTTTATAGCAACACGGAGAATGGAAAGATGGAAGGCTTATTATAAAAAGTCAATATGGCTTGTAAGTGCTTGATGCACTTTGACAGGAATGAACTTGGAATTTTGGACTAGATTTAAAAGCCCGAGATTCACTGTTAAAAGTAAAAGCACTTTTAAAATGGACCGATTTGACAAAAAAGCACCCTCTCTTCTGCTTGTCATCTGTCCTTGGCCGAGATTCACTGTTAAAAGTAAAAGCACTTCTAAAATGTACCAATTTGACAAAACAGCACCCTCTCTTCTGCTTGTCGTCTGTCCTTGAAGCACCAGCTTTGAGAAAAGTGTTAAGTATCTTGTCTCTGAGGTGACTTTCTAAGTGGTTTAATTTATTTTTGGATGTTACTGGATTGAATGTGTTTGGAATACAACTTGTGAAATGTTTAAAGCATTAAGCAAATTCATTTCTGCTGTATCACCAGCAAAATAAGCTTACAGAGACTATGAAATAGTATTTGCTCTTGGAATGGATAATTTTAATAGTAGAACTATCTGGCCCTCTTTAGGCCTTTATTAACAGTCTTTCAGTAACTGAAACACCTCTTAAGAATTGGTGCTAAAAACATCTCTTAAAACCTTGGGAGATGAGATGTCTTATTGTGTCGCCTTTTTTTTAATGATGACTTCAGTTTGGCTTAGGGTGGTGCTGTGTGACATGGGGAAATTGTGCAATATCTCACCTCAGTTGCTGGTATGGAAGTTGCAGCTGATGTTTTAAGCTTGTTTTAAGTATCCAAAAATGAATCGTTTAAAAATATCTTTTTTCTTTTTTTCTTCTCGTCAGGGCACAGCATGTTAATGTTGGTGCATGTACTCATTGCTTAATGTGTAGGCAAAAAAGCATTGAATTATCCTCATGTTTCACTATTTGAATTTGCTACCTGACCTTAACAGATCTGTGACTCGGGAAGTCATATAGAATCTCCTCTGTTAAAGTAAAATAGATTTGTATTCAAATTACTATAGATTTTGGGCTATAAACATAAACTCAATAGATTTGTATTCAAATTACTATAGATTTGGGGCTATAAACATAAATTCTCTATTTGCCTGTAAGCATGCCAGTATTTCTAAGGAAGTGGTGCATGTTCCTTGAAATAGGACAGTTGGCATCTTAATTACTTAATTTTTGCCGTTTTCAACACGTAATGCGTGTGTATTCCAGGTTTGATGTGAATTTGACAGTCTTTTTAAAAATACAGTTCACTTAATATAGGCAGCCATCATAGCCCACTAGTATTTCTGTGGCCTGGCTGCTTTTGCACAAAGGACAAAGGCCTCACTGAGGCCCTACAGATCCCTGTGTGACCCTAAACAAAAAGTCACCTTCTTCTGAACTTCTAGCAGCAGCTCTCTTTTCTTATGCCTTTCCAAATAGATAGTCTTTGCAGAATCTCACATCTTCCAAGGCCAAGACCTGTTAAAACCCAGGTTCATTGTCTTGTATATCAGGAATCTCAGCTTAGAAGCGTTTAGTGGTCTGCTGCTGTGATGTGGCCAACTGGAGAAGTGACACAAATAATCTCTGAGCTGGGATGGTCCCAAGTGACCAAGGGCTTGCTTCCAAGGGTGGAGGCTCTCTGGGAGTACAGTAGTGCACTGGCTGGTGCAGACACAGGTTGCCTGTTGGTGAGAGTTACCACGCAAAGTGGGATCCCTCCCATAGCAGCTTCCACAGGTTATTCATCGCTGTTTCTCCCCAGGCACTACACTTGAATAGTAGAGTCCTGAATTGGCAGTGAATAAATGAAAAGGAAACGGAATTAACTCTGTGCCTACAAGAAGAGAACGAAATTTGAGTTTCTCAACAGACTTCAGGAGGGAATAGGGTTGAGGAGAAGGCAGCTGTTGATCCAATCCTGTTTCTAAACGTGTCTATAAATGACAGACGATGGGAGTCCAGTGGGACCTCTGGATTGCAGACCTGTGTTTTGTTAAACACCCATAAACCTGTTGTCTTGGGGCCTTAAGATAATGCTGTCTTATCTTCTGGTTGCTTCCCCGCTGTTGCCAGCGTCAGCTTGGCCCTGTACATGATTGAACAACAGAAGCATTACTGCAGTTTGGTCAGTGACATCCTTACAGTCCTGTTTGTCCGTGGTATTTCAGTAGTACCCGATGGTGCTAAATATTGAGAACTGACTCATTAATATACATGAGGAGTGGTGGTGCTCCTGGAAATTCAGACTTCTCTTAGACTGTTGGTAGTCAGCTGTCTGGTTTAAAATTTAGTCACAAAACATTTTCCAGAGAACATAATGGTTTTCAAGATACTCCTTTCAACTATTTACTTTCTTAATGAAGCAAGTTAATTTGCATTAAGTTTTAAGAAGCTTTTCTGATTGTTGAACTAGTTGTAATCACAGGAGGCTCTTAGAGGGGTATTTGTTCTACTTATTGCTCCATTTCCCTTCTCCATTAACAGTAAATATATTCTACTGTTCATTGATCAGATTTGAGCAGAAGAATTCAAGATTATTGGCCATCTGTTGCTGGCACTTGCTTTATAAGTATAAATAGGAAATAGCTCCGTTTCCATTTGGTGATTTTTGTTGCATTGTGTGAAGCTACTGTGTGTAACTCATGAAATTTTAATAGAAGTCTTTGCTTTTGAACACCTAATAGCAGTCTTACTGAGAAGAGCCTTCAGAATTTGTGATTGACAATGTATGTGTGATCAGAAAAGATCTGTTAAGAAAAAGAAAATGAGCCAAAACCCCAAATGAACCAAAAAAAATAAACCCAACAAAAAACCAAACCAGTAATATTTCTCTCTCTATTAAACAGGATAACAAAAAGATGAAGAAATCACTAGAAGAAGAACAAAGAGCTCGCAAGGACTTGGAGAAGCTTGTTAGAAAAGTTCTAAAGAACATGAATGATCCGTCTTGGGATGAAACCAACTTATAACTAATTTTTTTCTTTTTTTTTTTTTCCCTTTTTCTTTCTATTGAAAGACCAGTTGTAAAACTGAGCTGGGAAGCCTTCTGACATTAGTCAGTGTTGCATCAAGAGCACTACAAAACAGGATTTAACTGGATCTAGTGATTTCTTGCTCTGAACATGTAGAAACAGTCAAGCCATTTACTGAAGCAATCTGTACTTTTAAGTGTGGAGACCGTGGATCCTGAACTCTACTAAACCTAATTTGTTTGCATCTAAATTACCTCATTTTGCAGAAAGTGCAGCACCTGACTAAAAGTCCATGTTTTTCAGTGGCTTTTTAATTAAATATATATTTTTCTTGTAAATATCTGTAATTTTGAATGCATATGTGATTGATGTATCAGGGCTGATATGTTATTTTTTTTCTCTCTTATTATTATAATGGTCACAAGTGTTAGAAATGAGGGCAGTACTGTCTTACCTAAGAAAGGTCAGAGTTCTTTGTGGATAATTATGGATTTGTTCCAAATTACCTGCTCATCACACATGCAAATTTAAAAAAACCTGTTTCTCCCATTGACCACTGTATTTAAATCCTTTACTGTTATTTATGTCTGTGCATACATTTTTAAACAGTTTACAATTCTTTGAGAACAGTATTAAAATACAGGAATTTGTTTCTTGACAGTAGAAATCATTTTTAACAAAAGGAATGCCCATGATTTCTGTTCACGTACACTTGTTTGGCAGACTAATCTGTTGTGCTATGGCCACCAGAAGACTGATGTACTTTGCCTGCTTTTTATGACTGTGATTTTTAGGTGTTTATGTACTACATTTTCTATTGTCGTGCTTAAACATACAGCTGGCTGATAATTTAATAGATCATACGGTTTGGTAAAGCAAAAAAAAAAAATCAATCTAATCCAGAATTTTGTGAATAAATTGTTGCTATTTATATTTTATGGTCACAACAATTAAATTTGAGCTAACCAATGTGCATAAGACACGTGGGCTAGGCCAAACTTCATTCAGAGCTTTGTTTTTTATACCACTATGTCAGACTCTCTGTTTGGAATTCCCAGGCTGAGGCAGCAGAGTCCTTCCTTTCCCATCCTGTTTTTGTAGCATGTTGTTGGTTTCTGTCCTACTAGGATTTAAATGGAAACAGATCTGGAAATAAGATTATTTTTTTTTAAATCATATTGTAATTCATAATTTGCACTGCTGACAAATTTGAAAATAGATAAATGAACATTTATTCCCTAGTCTGATAGGTGCAATTACTGCAATCCTTTCTTGTATTTAAAATAGGAAATGCTACATCCCTGCAAATGGTGAGCTTCAGTTGGAGCACTTAAAATACTAGTCCCATGAAAGCTCCTTGTGAGTGTTTCACTGATTTCAGCAAAATTTGGATCAAACTCCAGACAGTGCAATTTTCTGAGGGGTTTTTCTTCAGTTGACAGTCAGAAGTGCAGGTATAGCACAGACCCGAGTCGCACCTTTTGTCATCCTGATGCTAGTGCCCTTTAACTCCTGTTAAGTTTAATGCTCAGACTTGAACAAATGTTTATATGAACTTTAATGAGTTGGAGCCAGGACAATTAGGGTGGTAGGAATTGTCATGCACACTTTGAATCTAATGAAATGTCTATTTTTAAAGCTATCCACTTTTTTCAGCCAAGAACAGCTTTTTTAAATAGGAAAGAATGTCAATGATTACATACTTAAGGAACAATTCTGTGCGAATGGATACTGAAGATTCTCAATAGACGATTAGTTGTCTGATTTAAAAAGCTGAATATATTTGTAGGTATTTTAATTTGCGTTCCTACAATTATAAATGTCTTCCTTTTAGTTTTAAAAGGAGCAGACTGGATAGGAAAACTAAAAAAAGTCTACAATATCAATTATATATTCACAGAACTTTAAATTTATGATAATTTTTGATACCAAAATCTTTTTGTTGTTTGCAGTTGCACAAAAATGTAGACTGACATTTATAATTATCGTAGTATTTAGAAAATACTCTTGCTAAAAGCCTAAGTGATACTAAACCCTGCAAATTCATAGCATCGTGGCTAAATTTAGATTTGGGAATGCTAACATTTTAACTTTCTGACATTCAGGCTATTTTCGGAGTGAATTTTAATTTCCAATTGAGCGTATGGGAAAGGACATTCCAGAGGAAGAAGTAGGAAAGGAAAACGTGAATCTTAGCAGTATTTAGCAAATTTTAACTCAGGAACAACTTCCGTTATAACAACTTGTTTTACATGATATTGTAAAGAGTGGCGTTGCTTTGTAAATTTGCTGACTCTTAGTACCTGTGATTATTATCATTTCTGACAGTACCCCTAGACTGACATCTAATGAACATGCCTTAAACACTGGGATTAAGCAGTTGTTAAATACGACCGGGACTTAGGGACTGATTTTATTCAAGGTGGATTGGGACGATGATTCTTTTTTCTTAAAAAAATAGGTAACTCTTGTCTCTAGTGCAGAGCGTGAGCTTCAGGCTTTTGGGAACCAAGGAATATCTGAACTTTTTTTCTTTGACAATTTGTTATACTGTATATAGATTGTAAATTTCACCGTGGACTTTCTGAATTGTTGGAAACTTTATATAAGCATGGATAAATGGGGCACTGTTTATTTAACCTATTAAAGGGTTATTTCTTTGCTCTCATCATTTAGGGATGAGGAGATGAAGCCATTTCTTATCCTATAGATGTGAAGCACTTTCAGTTCTGAACTGTCCAAAATGTAGCATAACATTTCTCTGTACTTACTGATGTATGTGTGTTTGTCTCACCATGTCATGACATCTTAAAGATTAAACAATTGACCGCCTTTGTATAAACCTTCTTAATGCCAATCATTTAGGGAATTTAGAGTGTTTGTTTACGGTGTCTGTGGAGAACTCAACTTTAGTTTAGGTGTCACAGTAATATTCTGGTATCGACTACTAAACTGTTTATGCTACATTGTTGTAATTAAACCATGATTTTTTTTCCCCTAGCCTATGAAGTGTTACATTTCATCTAATACATGGGCTATGAGCTTAAAAAGGAAAATTCCCTTTTTTTTTTTTTTTTTGCCTGTCATATAAATAACATCTTCTATTTAATAGTTGGTATACTGTATTCAAAGGGCCTTTTCGTAGTCTTTTATAACAGCAAATTGATGCCTGGAAAACAAAACAAAGCAAGGGTTTGTTTAGAGGGGTGAGAAGGAGGATCCCAACCCTCTTGCACTGAGGAATTTTCGCTTTGGCAGCCTGACCTGTGAGGGTAATGTAAGAGATGCAGGAGATCAAAGGCAGAAGATAATGAACGGGAAGGAAGCAAGAAACATTAGAAAATCAAATCCCTGCATAACTGAGTAAATAAATACTTGCCTACATGCATGATTTATCTGAATAGACTTGAAATCTGTGATAAGTGTGTATTACAGTCTTTACTTGGCTGTTGCCACATGAAATTGGAGGGGTGGATTTTTATGGTAGGAAAATCGTTAATGTTGCTTTATGCAGGGTGGTAGGATGGGTAATGGAAAGTGTAGGGACTAATTTGTTTGAAAAGATGGCTTCAGTTTTGGACAAGGGATTTGGTGGGTTTATTAACTGAGCTTAGATGTATGAAATAATGCAGGGTTTTTGGCGTACGAGGTATGCTTAAAAAGAACAGAGGATGGTTCTGACTTGAGTCAGAAGGAATCTCATACTTTCCAAATTTTCTCTTGGTTTATCATTGAAAAGACATGTTTTCCCCACAATTTGAAATCCTCACTTTTCACATTCGGAAGTTTTTGGGGGATTTTCTTTCTTAGATGTGTTTTCTTCTGGTGGGTTGACCTTGGCTGACTGCTTGATGCCCACTCAGCCAGTCTTACTCCTCCTCAACACAAGGGGAGAGAGTAAGATGAAAAAGCTTGTGGGTTGAGATAAAGACAGGGAGATGGTTTATCAATTGCTATCACAGCCAAAACCATCTTGACTTGGGGGAAAAATAAATTTATTGCCAATTAAAAATAGAGTTGCAGGGTGGGGACCAAAGACAAAAACTAAAACGCCTTTCCCCCACCTCCTTCTCCAGGCTCAACTTAGAATGGTTTGGGTTGGAAGGGACCTCAAAGATCATCTAGTTCAGCCCCCCCTGCCGTGGGCAGGGACACCTCCCACTAGAGCAGGTTGCTCAAAGCCCCATCCAGCCTGGCCTTGAACACTTCCAGGGATGGGGCATCCACAACTTCCCTGGGCAACTTGTTCCAGTGTCTCACCACCCTCATAGTAAAAAATTTCTTCCTGAGATCTAATCTGAAACTTCTCTCCTTCATTCCTGGTCCCTGCTCGAAGTGGCACAGGGGAATTGGGGGGTTGCAGTTTGTCCATAACCATTCCTCACTGCTGCTCCTTCCTCCTCACTCTTCTTCCTCCTGCAGTGTGGGTCTTTTCCATGGGCTGCTGTCCTTCAGAATAAACCTGCTACAACATGGGTCCCTTGTGGGCTGCAGTTCCTGCCACAAGCCTACTCCAGTGTGGGCTCTCCAAGGGATGCAGCTTTCTTCAGAGCACTTGCTTCTGCATGGGGTCCTCCAAGCGCTGTAGTGGGGATGTCTGCCCTGGGGTGGTCCTCCACAGGCTGCAGGAGAACAACCTAAGATCTTCTCCATGGGGCTGCAGGGGAGGCTCCTCCACCACCTGGAGCATCTCATCCTCCTTCTTTGACCTGGATCTTCATGGGGTTGTTTCTCACATTTTTTTCTCACTACTGCACACCTAAATGTTTTTCCTGAGGCACCAACCTTCTTACCCTCTCCTCCCAGAGGCCGCCCTGCAGCCGGCACCTGGGCTTGTAAACCCAGTGCGTGTATTAACGCTCAGGAGCGTGTGGGTTCACTAGGTTCAGGAAAGCTCCCCAGGTCCCATATATAATGCATTGAAACCTTAAATAACTGTTAAAGCGTTAAGCGTTACCTTAAATAACACTGGCAGCTCTGCCTGCAAACTTGTGACACGAGGCAGGAGTGAGGAAGGAAGGTAGATGCTCGCTGTGGCAGATGTGAGATGTTAGTCTGATGGGAACACAAAACGTCTTCTCCCTCATCTCGTCAGCTGACTGGTTTCCAATTTATTGCACTTTCCTTAATCATCATTTTCAATCACCTACAGAATTTCTCCAAATCACAATACAAGTTGTGTCCAGCAGATGAAGCCCATGTTTATTTCATTATTGCTTCTGAAAAGCATTTTTACTCTTAATACTCCACCAGCTAGTTTCTATTTTATAATTGTTGCCAGATACTTGTTCCTTGTTCCCCCAGAAGCACTGGCAATGTTTTGCAAAGGTGTGGTGTGCTTTGACAACCAGAGGAAACTACGTTGTCAATCAATGGCTTCAGCATTCAGGGGTGGAAGGAGGAGGTTCAGAGGCGTGGGTGGTGTTGGGAAAGAGCTACAGAAGTCTTTTAAACTGGCAATGAGAGGGGAAAGAAGTTGGCCACGTTGGCCACGCTTCCTTCAGGTAGTGCTGAACCTGGAGCTGGAAAAGTTGGTGATATTACAGGCTGGGGTGGTAGAAGAAGCAGATAAAAGATACAGTTTGTAACCTGCTACCGGCACAGCACAAATTGTTGTTTCGCCTCATAGTGGGATGGATTTCTGAGGAAACAGTGTAAATAGATGCTTTTCACTGTGGGTGACTGCAGCCACCAGCATTTCCCAGTAAGAGCTACGCCTCTCTGATCTGCTGCTGCTTGTCCGAGGGGCATCTAATTTACACCCTGTTGGAGCTGCTCCACCTAGGAGGCTGAGAAATCCCGAATCACAAGTGGGCACCTTTGATTGCTGTGACAGGGCAAGGGATGGGAAAGGAGGGAGCATGTAACAACCGTTGGTTATGGGAGTCTAATAAGATAGTCAGGGGAGCTGGAGGTGAAATGTGTGTGGATCTGTATGTGTGCCGTGAGTCCCACAGTGCTGGAGTGGAAGGATCTCAGAAATGTGGAATTTGCACTGTGGAGAAACGCTGAGACGAGATCTGAGATTAACTTGCTTTCCAAGGCATGCTTCGTAATCTGGCGAAGGGCTGGAGGCCTGCTGTATCTCACCTTCACTCTTTACTTCACGTGAACTAAGTATCATCTTGGAAGGGGAGCTGAGCCTGGATTTGGAACTAAATTCACCTCCTGAGTTTTTCATTAATTTGAGTGGCTCAAATTAATGAATGAATGGCCTCAAGCCACCGTTCGGGCCCAAATTTAATTCTTATGTTGTTAGAAATGAGAGCTACAGTTCACTGAGTTACTGTGAATGGTTACAAGGGTGGTGGTGTTTACATGGTGCAGACCTCAGTGGTCCAAAATTTCCTCTGATGCTCCCATTAGTTCCTGGACATTCTCACTGATTTTGTCTCCCTCCTCTGCCGAACACGTGCAGGCTCTCCTTTGGGCTTTTACCCCAAGAAACGTGATCATGAGGATGGTCTTAGACTGACATCTAAAAGGCAATGGAGACCCATACAGTGAGAAAACCTTTAGGTACTGCTACGCCCCCGTCCCAGGAACATGGTGTGCCACATGTGGTATCAATATCTCAAGTTGAAGGGATGCATAAGAATCATGGAGTCTAACTCCCTGCTCCTCACAAGACTACCTAAAACTAAACCATACGACTAAGAGCATCACCAAGACACTCCTTGAACTCTGGGAGGCTTGGTGCTGTGACCACTTCCTTGGGGAGCCTGTTCCAGACCACCCTCTGCATGAAGAACCTTTTCCTAATGTCCAATGTGGTGTTGTATGTAGGTCTGGTGAGATTTCCCAAACAATTTTTATTACTTTTTTTAACTGGTGTATTGCTCAGGTTTTTTTTAGACATCTCTTGCTTGTCAAGCACCCTGTGACAGGCCGGTGACATTGCTGTAGACATAGATGAGCAATATGGAAATAGCATGTTTTTACAGGATTTTTCCAGCAGGGGACTGTGTTAGCTTCTGCTTTGTCAGAAATTAGTCACAGCTGCCCTGAATTTGTTAATATTTGTACTTTTGTATCCTTTTATAACCAATGGGAGTTAGCTTTCTGTATATTATGGAGCTGCTTTTCAAGCTCCAGGAAATACAGTCTATTATCCTTTTGTCCTGTAGGACAGAAGTAGGCAGTCCCAGCTGACAGTGTTCCCGCAGCTTTTGACCCAGTTGTGGGGATGGGATTTGTATGGTTTTCTGAAGCACGTCCCTGCAGCACGCGTGACTTCTCATAGCATCTATACATCCAGCATCACATGGGCTTTTTCAGCACAGTGCGATGTGGAGGTAACAAGGGATCAGGTTTATTGAGAGGCAAAACTAAGCAAGGAATTTGGCTGTGATCAGTAGCTCGTTTAATCTCAGGCCTGTCTCCAAGGCAGGCAGAATTTCAGAGGAACTGAGAAACATCCACTGCTGCAGGACTGGTCTTACCAGTTCCCACAAGAAGTGTCTATTGTGAGACCCAGTTGAGAAAATGAACGCTCCATCCACTGAACTCTCTCATTATTACCTCCTTTGTCAAGCAAGTTTTCTGATGAGAATTTAAGATACAGTCTGTTTTACTTATGCTGGGAAGGGGAGAGAGTGATGCACTCTTTTCTGGTGGCAAAGAGGGAATATGGTGACTACCTTGGACTTGAAGCTAAGCATTTGAAAGTACAGGTTCAGGAAAGAGACCCTGCCCTGCCTTCCCCTTCAGATCTTCAGGATTTCTGCCTCAGCACTCAGACGTGGTTCCATGTATCTGCTGGCTGTCTCACTGACCATCTTTGCTGTCATCATGAATAAAAAAAATGTGTCCTTTTAGGCATTCCAGAGCACCAAGACTTTTCAAAATTCTGAACGAGGACTGGCGGCCTAAGATGCTTTCCCATTCCTTGCCTAATCTCTTAGACAGGCTTCTAAGGATCTTTCTTTTCTCTGCAGAGTCACACTATGATCCCTTTGTATCCATTAGGTTAAATAGGAAATAAATTGGTATAGTCCAATACAATCACTAGACCTCATTGAGAGGACTCTAGATTTGGTACCTGACAAAACTTTTCCCCTTTGTGATTGGTTGTGACGGTGTAGATAGGATATTATAGAATCATGTAATCACAGAATCTTAAGGACCCTTAAGATCATCAAGTCCAACCATTAACCTAAGACAACCAAGTCCATCACTAAACAGCGTCCCAGAGCACCATGTCTACATGTCTTTTAAATACCTCCAGGGATGATGACTCGACCACTTCCCTAGCAGTCCATTCCAATGCTTGACAACCCTTTCAGTGAAGAAATGTTTCCTAATATCTGATCTAAATCTTCCCTGGAGCAACTTTAGGCCATTTCCCCTGATCCTATTGCCCGTTTCTTAGGAGAAGAGACTGACCTCCACCTGGCTACCACCTCCTTTCAGGTAGTTGTAGAGAGTGATAAGGTCTCCCCTCAGCCTCCTTTTCTGTAGGCTGAAGAACCCCAGTTCCCTCAGCTGATCCTCATTAGACTTGTGCTCAAGACCCCTCACCAGCTTTGTTGCCCGTCTCTGATCAAGCTCCAGCACCTCAATGTCATTCTTGTAGTGAGGGACACAAAACTGAACATAGTATTTGAGGTGCAACCTCACCAGTGCCAAGTACAGGGATATGATCACTTCCCTACTCCTGCTGGCCACACTATTCTTGATACAGTCCAGGATGCTGTTGTCCTTCTTGGCCACCTGGGCACACTGCTGGCTCATATTCAGCCAGCTGTTCTCCAGTACTCCCAGATCCCTTTCCGCCAGGCAGTTCTCCAGACGCTCTGCCCCCAGCCTGTAGCCCTGCATGGGATTGTTGTGACCCAAGTGCAGGACCCGGCACTTGGTCTTGTTGAACCTCATACCGTTGCCCTTGGCCCATGGATCCAGCCTGTCCAGATCCCTCTGTAGAGCCTTTCTACGCTCAAGCAGATCAACACCTGCCCAACTTGGTGTTGTTTGCATGAGAGTGTGCTTGATCCCCTCATCCCGATTATTGATAAAGATATTAAACAAAACTGGCCCCAATATTGAACCCTGGGGAACACCACTTGTGACCAGCTGCCAACTGGATTTAACTCCATTTGGTCCTTGGACTGGTGACCAGCTGCCAACTGGATTTAACTCCATTCGGTCCTTGGACCGGCCATCCAGACAGTTTTTTACCCAGTGAAGAGTATACACCTGTCCAAGCCAGTTTCTCCAGAAGAATGTTGTGGGAACTGGTATCAAAGGCTTTACTGAAGTCTAGGTAGACAATGTCCATAGCCTTTCCTCACTTTGACTCTTCTGATTCTCTCCCTCATCCCAGCCAGTTTCTCCAGAAGAATGTTGTGGGAACTGGTATCAAAGGCTTTACTGAAGTCTAGGTAGACAACATCCATAGCCTTTCCTCATTTTGACTGTTCTGATTCTCTCCCTCATCCCAAGCAGTGCGAGTGAGAGAGTGGCAGCATGGTCCTAGTTGCTGGCTGGGGTTAAACTGTGACACCCGCTAAGTCATGCAGTGTCATTGGCTGCAGCCTCTCTGTCAATGTTCAGGTGAGATCTCCAGGCTCCAGGTCCACAGGGAAGCTTTCCTGGTAAGGTTAGGAAGCAGTGATGTATTTTACTCTGTGCATGCATTTTGCAGGCTGTGGCTGGGCACATCGTAATATATTAAACTACTCAGTGAGCTATTACTTGGTTCCTGGGCAAAAACACGATGGTTGTGAGGCTGTTCTGCCTCTTGCCTGGGCTGTTTCTCACAGCATTTGGAAGCACTCCATGATTGGCCTTAATGAGGTGGCATCTGTTTTTAGCTTGACTTAAGGAGAATCATTTACAGAGCTTTTTGGGTCTAATGAACTTTGGTTTATAGGAAGTTTGAGAACTCAGTCTCCCTATCAAATGTGGTTGAAGTCCACTGGGAGGTTCAAGAATTGTTCAGATCAGGAGAGATAATGGGAAGCAGAGGAGCCAGCCAAGTGGTTTTGTAGCTTTTGTTAGGTACCTCAGGAAAGTGAAGTAAAAACTCTGTACACAGACTTGTAATGAAACATGCGATTGCTTATTACTCTTGAAACAACTGAAAAGAACATGATGGAGCTGGGCTGCATCAGGTGCTGCTATTTTATGGGGCATGGGGGAAGAGGGTGCCTGTGTGGCAGTGTCTGCTGCCCGGCACAGCTGAAGCCTCCTGGCTGCCCATGGACAAGCCATAAGGTCACGTGGATGTTTGCAGTTTTGCTAAAAAACCCTTTATAAAGCCAGTAATACTTTGCGTGTTTAGTTGCCAACCTTCGTTTTCAGAACAGCTACCCAACAATTTTGGAATGATGTTGCTGGGCTTTTGTCCCCCTGTTCAAGGTGAAGTAGTGCCATGGATATTTGAAGAAAAAAAAAAAAGTGTATAAAAAAGTTGAAGAATACCCATTAAGGGAAATCCACCAAGAGATATCCTCTGCAACTTCAGCAAAGGTAATTAGAGCAAAATTGAACTTGCTCACTGAAACCCTACTCTGGGAACTTGTCAAAGACACTCATCCTCTTGTCTTTTTGGTGCTTTCTACCTCCTGCTCACGGCTCAGGGTCTGTTCCTGTTCTCAGACTCTTTCTCCCTTTCACTACTAGCTCTTGACTGCACAGAACTCACAGGTTTTGTGCTGGCTGATGTGGTCCTGGGCAAACTCTTTTCTTCAGCTCAATGGCTCTGCAAGGGCCATTCCACAGGCAGTTCTGATCAGACTTCATCTTCTTGAATCCAACTCTTTTCCACCTGTCAATGGAAGTCCCTAGTCTGAACTCCCACTGGCTGTGTATCTGCTGTCCTGGAGCCCTAAGTGTTGGAAATTGCTAGGGGGTAGTTTGGATGTGCCACTGCAGTTGTTTTAAGAAAAATATTTCAAATGAATTTGACTGAATGGGTATGAAAGCAGCATGGCTGTTCATATTGAGCTGAGATGGAAATGAGAAATTGAGTGAAATGGAAAGAAATCCCTCCTGGATGACAGATCTTTTCCTCAGCCCCTGTTTCAGGAGGGATTTGTCTCCGGAAGTGCTACCTTTACTGGTGAAAACTGCAAAAAGGGAATAGAGGAGGGACAAGTTGACAGGCTGAAGCTAGCAATTTGCTGTAGCTGAGGCTGTTGGGCAGGTAAGTGTTCGCTGCTCCTCTGCCAAAATTGGGGTAGCGAGGCTGAGGGGAGTATATTAAACCACACCTGGAACACAATGACTGACAACCAGTTGTTTGTTTCCCAACGAATTTGACTGAATGGGTATGAAAGCAGCATGGCTGTTCATATTGAGCTGAGATGGAAATGAGAAATTGAGTGAAATGGAAAGAAATCCCTCCTGGATGACAGATCTTTTCCTCAGCCCCTGTTTCAGGAGGGATTTGTCTCCGGAAGTGCTACCTTTACTGGTGAAAACTGCAAAAAGGGAATAGAGGAGGGACAAGTTGACAGGCTGAAGCTAGCAATTTGCTGTAGCTGAGGCTGTTGGGCAGGTAAGTGTTCGCTGCTCCTCTACCAAAACTGGGGTAGTGAGGCTAAGTATTAAACCGCACTGACAACCAGTTGTTTGTTTCCCGCCAGGCTTTGGAGGATGACTCAAAGTAAGACATTTCAGAACATTTTCCTTTGAAATAGTGGCAAGTTGTTATTTCATAAGTTGCAGTATAGGAAGCAAACTCCATCGAATGAAAATATTTACTTTGGATTTACATACTTAGAGTATGAAGAGTAGATGATGTGCTTCCATTGCATGAGGCGACAGGGGACGAAAACCTGTCTGCAGGACTAGAAAAAAAATACAGACTTGATCAGAGATAGTTCTGAAATGTAAACGGTCAATATTGTAAATGAGTCATGATGCTACTTTAAACTGTGTGAAAGCAGTAAACAAGATTCAGAAG
Organism: Calidris pugnax; assembly: GCF_001431845.1. NCBI lineage: Eukaryota > Metazoa > Chordata > Aves > Charadriiformes > Scolopacidae > Calidris > Calidris pugnax. The sequence continues at coordinate 2,391,684 of NW_015090859.1, read as the reverse complement.
TGTAATGGTAGGGTTCAGTCCTGTGCTCATCAGAAGAATACCAAATGGAGAAAGAGTTTCAGCAAAAGCTGCCTGCTTCTGAAATTTGGTACGATTTATCAGATTTTGAAACATGATGAACAAATAACATTCACAGAATACCTCAGCAAACTCTAATTTATCTTTTTTCATGATGTGAAACTTTGTATTGCAAGGAGGTTGTGTGGGTTGATGAATAATCCTATACAATGCATTTTTCAGTACAGGCAAATTTGTAGAAAAACAAAACTAGATCCAGAGGAGCTTGTCATAAATATTACATTACATCTGGAACAAGCACAATCCTAATGAAAGCTATGTGCATCCACGATGTAGGAGTACAGAATGGGGGAGTCAGAGACCTGGTAGCCTCTCTTCTCTCATTTATATTTATCCCAAAGTCATGTTGTTTGTGTGCGAAACAGATCGTGAAATGTGGGTTTTGTACCGATGGCTGAGAGCCCTGGGCCTGGGGAGGCTAAATCCCTAAATAGAGCTGAATTTGTTCTTGAATACCTGCATCCTCTAAAGTACAACTTACCTATGGCTCTGCAGACACCTGCAGTTACAAGGTGACTCCAGGCATGTGGATGTTCACTAACCAGAGTAGGAATTGCTTCATCCCACTACAGAATGAGCAGGAGCAGTGACACGTAGGAGCGGTGGTGGCAGAAGTCCATGAAGAAGGCGTAAATTAAGGACAGCTTACGGAGTAAAACTAAAATAAAGTCTTAGGAACTTTAATGTGAGCCCCCAAGGACCAGAGAACAATCTGCTGTTAGCAAGGTTTTCTGTACTTGACACGAGGGAAATAGAGAAAGCAATCAAACCATCAGTCAGGAGGAGCAGAGAGGCATCGCTCGTGAGAAATCCATTCTGGTGCCTTCAAATTAAACGCAAGAAGGCACTAAAAAAACTCGGAACTCCGAGGGAGGCCCCTTCCCATCCATCTCCCCCCAGATGCGGTAAAATCCCACCCGCCGTGCGGCAGAGCATCGTTATCACGCGTGGCTGAGGAAGCTGCACGCTCTGCTTTTTTACTGCGCTTTCCTATGGATTTTTACCCCTCCTTGAAAAGAGGCTAAAGCCTGCGGTGTGCTGTGGGACTTTCACCTGGCGTTGGGGTTGTTTTGTTGTTGGTTTTTTGTTGTTGTTGTTGTTTTATTTTGTTTTTCCTTCTTTCGTTGCCTCCATCCGCGGTGCCCGGGCTCCTCCTGCTGGCAGCCGGCTCCGGGACCGCCAGCCCGGGCACCCCTCCCGCCTCTCCTGGGGTATAGGTTGGGGGTCTCTTCCCCATGGCTTTTATTCTGCTACAGTATTCGGTATTTCCCCCCCCCGCCTAAGTAAATTACGTGGGACTACTCAGGGAGGGAGGGACTCTCCCACTATTCGTCCATATCGGGCTGAGCCTCCGGGGTCTTGATGGCTGGCCAGGTATCTGAGGGCTATGGCTGGTGGTAGGGTTCAGGGCAGCAGTGTGAGGAGGGGGATATAGCTCAGGGGAGAGCGGGGCAGATGTTCATTTTGGTATATCTAGGTGAGTCCTGGCTCCAGAGTGCGTTGACAGGTGCGTACATCAGGGACAGTGTGGTGAGTAGGACCCGAGAGGTGATCGTCCCCCTGTACTCGGCACTGGTGAGGCCCCACCTCAAGTACTGTGTCCAGTTTTGGGCCCCTTACCATAAAAAAGACATTGAGGGGCTGGAGCGGGTCCAGAGAAGGGCAACGAAGCTGCTGAGGGGTCTGGAGAGTCAGTCTCATGAGGAGAGGCTGAGGGAGCTGGGGTTGTTCAGCCTGGAGAAGAGGAGACTGAGGGGAGACCTTATATGCTCTCTACATCTCCACTGAAAGGAGGTTGTAGAGAGGTGGGGGTCGATCTCTTCTCCCAAGTCACAGGCAATAGGACAAGAGGAAATGGCCTCAAGTTGCGCCAGGGAAGGTTCAGGCTGGATATTAGGAAGAATTTCTACATGGAAAGGGTTATCAAGCATTGGAATGGGCTGCCCAGGGAAGTGGTTGAGGCACCAAACCTGGAGGTGTTCGAAAGACAGGTTGACACAGTGCCAGGGGACATGGTTTAGTCATTTTTTTTGTCAGAGTTAGGTTGATGGTTGGACTAGATGATCTTGAAGGTCCCTTCCAACCTAGATGATTTTATGATTCTATGATCTATTTGTTACCTGAGTAACTTCCTTAAGACATGGGATCCTGTGGGTTCCTTGGATCCTTACTAGTTATGTACTCACTGAATGCAGCAGCAATCAAGGGAAAGAAGGTTTTAAACAGGACTGTGCCTAATATCCTCCCAAAGAATCCTTTCTCTCAGGACCTTTGCTTGTTGCTCTGGCATTTTCTTCATTTCCCTCTGTCTGCTGCCTTGTGGGCTAACTCTAGCAGGCAGCTCAGCCCCACACAGCTCATTCCCATCCACTGTCCCTGGTGGGATGGGGGAGAGAATTGGAAGGGTAAAAAGGGGGAAAACTTGCAAAAGGTGCATGCATAAGCAAAGCAAAATAAGGAATTAACTCACTACTTTCCATCAGCAAGAAGGTGTTCAACCACCCCCAGGAAACCAGGGCTCCATCACATGTCACAGTTACTTGGGAAGACAAACACCATTACTCTGAACGTGGCCCTTTCCTCCTTCTTCCCCTAGCTTTTATTGCTGAGCTTACGCCATATAGTGTGGAATATCCCTTTGGCCGGTTGGGATCAGCTGGCCTGGCTGTGTCCCCTCCCAACTTCTTGGTCTTCCCCCCAAATTACTCACTGGTGGTGGGGCAGTGTGAGAAGTGGAAAAAGCCCTGACTCTGTGTAAGCACTGCTCTCTGCAATAACAGTGTGTTATCAACACTGTTTTCATCCCAAATCCAAACATAGCACCATATGAACTACTGTGAGGAGTATTAACTCAATTCCAGCCAAACCTGGTACAGCCTCCAGATACTTCACAGGCTTGCAGATGCTGTATTTTGCCAGATCCAGCCTCCTACATGTTCACAGTCCATTTGCAGTGGAAAACTCTTTTGTCGTTCCTCGGCACTTGGCAGGTCTGTGGTTTCGTGTGGTGGCTTCTGTCACCATAGCTGTCATTTTCCCCAAAAGGGAACCCTAATCACTTCCTGCACTTAGCATCAATCAAGGGTAGCTGCAGAGTAACAACTGGTGCTGGAGGCTACCGGGAAGTTTTATTATGAGTTGGAACTGGGACTTGGGACAACCTTCCAGTGTTAGTAGAGAGCAGCAGAAAACCTGAACCCATATTGAAAGGAGCAATCAGTCCTTGCAGGCTACAGGTTCTGCTTCTGCTCAAGGAGGTTTAAGTATCTAAATCCTGTTGAACCCTGTAGAAAATTTCCCCACTGGCCATAAGAAAGACTTATGTCAAGCAGGCTGGTCTTTTAATCCCTCTTTCCTCTTTTGTTTAGCTTTCTTGCTCAGATTTGCCTCTGGGAAGACAGACATTAAATGCATCCCAATTACGTCCCACACTTCGGCTGGGTTGCCAGGTGCTTGGTTTTGGTGGCTTGTTTTTTTTTTTTTTAAGAGTTGTTAAGTGGGCCTCTGCTCAGGTTTGCCACAGTTACTAAATTTCAGAGCTCATAGACCTATATTGGAATTAGAGATGTGACTGCAGCACAAAGGAATGAGCCTGAACTTCACTGCCTCATCATCTCCACCTGAGCAACGATGATAACAGTAGCTGAAGCAGTACAGGCTTTGGTATGGGCCAGGCACAGGAATAAAACCATACATACCTTTTAAAACGCTGTATGAGACAGGGCTGATGGAAACAGTTGGCAGAGAGTTGTTCTGAAGCTGCCTTGGAGAACTGCAGTACCACCCACTGCTGAAACGGGCAGTGGGGCTTTCCCTTTCTCCTCAGCAGCTAAGGGGAGGCAGGTGACCAGCTCATGCCTACGGTTCTGGACCACGGGCACCTCCAAAGGTGCAGTTGCCAAACTGCAGGTTTCTGTTGAGACAATATCCTTTTTTTTTTTTTTTCTTTTTTAATTTTGAGTTATTAACACTTGTGTTCTGTTCCCATTAGCTTTGCATCCTGGAGGTGTCCCCTACTGCGGGTTCAGGGTGTTCTTTTCTGTGGCAGGCAGTGTCTGGTGTGAGCCTCTCGATGTGCCAGCACATTTCTTTCTCCCTCTTTCTAGTTTTTTTCTTTTTTTTTCTAGTAGTAATCATTTTGCAATCCCATTTCCACTTTATATTATAAAATGCTTTCTTGATGAAAATGTTGAACTACTTGTAAATATATTGAAAATGGTCAGTCACAGAATTGGTACTTTTCTTTAATCTTCTTCTGTAGTACATATTCATTATCTTCCTTCCCTCCTGTCAAAATGGGAGTAAAAATTTCTATTCTATTACACAGACTTGAAATCCTAAGATCCTTTGATGTGGCTAATTTAAGCTTATAATACGCTAAAATATGGAATAATTATATGTTACAAATCGAATCTCAAAATTCCTATTGTATTCAGTCTGTCTTGTGTTCTGCTGGACTATTCAGACTCACATCAGCAAGAGTCTTCCACTGAAGTGTATTATGACTTGAAGACCATACTGCTATGAATAGTCAATCCTACCTTTATTTTGTTTGCTTCAAACTTTAATTTATTCTAGATATGCATTACAGATTTCACTTTCAGTGATTATGAAGATAATGCAACTGCTTTCGGTGAAATTAAATGAAAAGCTAATGTTAAATTCACTACCTTTTTTCCCCTCTTTTTTTTTCTATTTTGTAGTTGGTGAACTTCATATTTATGAAATACACCACTAAAAAGTGCCAGGAGAGGTGTATGTAACCGTAGACTGCCCCTTCTATGGGCAAGATAGTTATCTGAAACCTATGCCACATGAATATTAAAAAAAAAAAAAGAAGAGAACATTGTTCAGATCTCAGACTTTGCTTCTAATTCTGGAATATAAGTCTTTTGATGGTCTGTGTTTGTGGTGCTCTTGTCTCAGGCAGGAAGAGATGGGAGATGGGTCTGTGCCTGTGGAAGCCTGCCACAGTCTTTCTGTTCTCATTTCGAATGGATTGATGCCCTTATGCCCCCATGTCCTCCTCTGGTGACTGGCATCACATTGTTGGTACTAAATGAACCAAGAGAGCTTTCTTCAGCCATGCCATTAATTGTAGAAGGGAATTTGCAGGAATAATGCCCAGACTCAAATTAAAATTTATTTAAAGGTTCATTATAGAAATGTTCAGAGTAGTCTATGTATGTTAATTTTCATGAAATCAGCCTATTTGGAGACAACTAAAGACCGACTACTGTTCCGGTTTCATCCAGAACTTAAGCTGGTGTTCATAAATTGACTTGTACTTGCGTTTCAGAGGGTTGGTTTCAGCTTCCTCTTCTAGAAGCACAGGACAAGAAGATGTGCTAGAGAAGAGAACAAGATCTTTATGAATAAAAGGGCAGAAATAAATATACTCAGAAAAATTATGGAAGAGGTTTGTAAAAATGCAGAGCAGGCATGTTTTCTCCAAACAGGAGAAAGTTAAGCCAGATCAAGGCTGAGGCTGAGGGATGACCTCATGACCCTCTGCAGTTTCCTGAGGAGAGGAAGAGAAGAGGGGGGTCTGGGCTCTTCTGCCTGGTACCCAGTCATAGGACATGTGGGAATGGTTCAGAGCTGCTCCAGGGGAGGGTCAGACTGGACATGAGGAAGCATTTCTTTGCTGAGGGGGGTGGTCAAACACTGGAACAGGCGTCTCAGAGAGGTGGTTGATGTCCCAGGCCTGTCAGTGCTTAAGACGCATTTGGACAATGCCATTAATATACCATGCTTTAACTTTTGGTTAGCCCTGAATGGTCAGGCAGTTGGACTGGATGATCATTGTAGGTCCCTTCCAATTGTTCTGTGCTGTGCTGTACTATGCTATTCTATTCTAACCGTGCAAGTGAGGAACTGATCTTTGCTCAACTGATTATAATTAAAAAGTGGAGAAAACGCACCTGACATACGGTTTAGAGCAGTCCAGGAACAACAGTCAAAGTAAACTGCACGGTCATCTTTTCATCTTCAGATTACAGCATTATGATCTTCCTGGCCCCAACCTCACCCTCATATTTTATTTTTTCTCCCTCTAATTCCTTTTTCTTTGTAAAACAAATGCAAAACACATGCACCCATATGTGTGTGCTTCAAGATCCTTTTCTGAGAATTGGGTTATTTCATGTTGTGTAAAACATACTTCTCTACATTTCCCCATTTATTTTTGTTTACTCGCTGTCAATGCAGCAGGTTCATGCTGAGTGCAGAGAAGATGGTGTGTGGTGCCTCTTCTGATGGCACAGGGCACCTTTAACTCGGACTCAGTATGTGGCTTTGCTGAAAGAATTATTGGGCAGAGAAATGGGGATGGTTTTTCATACATATCTATTTGCCAAAAAGTGCTGCTTCACTGGGGCTGCTCGGAGTTTCACACCCCGATTGAATTGGGTGAAGGGTTTTGACCAAAACACATGATGCCTTGTAATGCTCGATTCTAATGACTCCGTAATAAAACATCACAGTGTTTCTGGGTAAGTTTGTAGAGAAGTGCAGGTGCTGCCTGTGCAGTGGTCCTTTTCTCTTCTCCTGTGTGATAGGCATTAGGAAATTCCAGCAATTAGGGAATTTGTGGGCTAACGTGGACACAGCGTTCAAACTTACTTTGTCCTGATGCAGGTGAGTCTGTAAAGCAGGGATGGGAATCCCATGATCTTTGCCTTGCTGGTGTATGCAGACGTAGAACATTGAAATGCTTCATATTTTATTTAAATACCATATTCAGGTACTTTATTCCTTTATAGTAAATGAAATGTGTCTTAAGGTGCCTTTATGACCTTGCCAGTATTCCAGCAGTCAAACCACCACCCTTTTAAAAACCGTATTTTTTTAAAATACTTTGGCAGTTAACATAACAATATCGTGTTCCTATTTAGAAAGATGCATTTGGAGGCTTTTTTATTTGGTAACCTACCTTTTAGCCTAAATTTTCATTATTTTTTTCCCCCAATGAGCAAGGCTTAAAAGTTTGACTTTGTAAAGGGTTTCAAAGGTAGAACTATCTTTCAGGTTGCATAAAAAATTAAAACCCTTGAAAGAGCTGAAAGCATGATTTCTCTGTATGTTTGTTTCTGTGTCTATATCTCAAAGGAATCATCAACTTCTTAAGTTTCTGCTTACAATAATTGCCTTGCTGAAAGGTGGAGACCAGACTCTTCATTTAAGGAAAACTAATAAGTCTCAGCTAAGGGTCTAAACTACCCCTATCTGTTAAGCACCCTATGAGTTTCTCTAACTTGTGAAAAGGTGGCACATGTTGGTAGAGACAAACTGTTCCTGTGATACCTAATGTTAATCATGCCACCAGATGTGTGCTGTCTGTGCTGCTCCTGCATGTCATCTGCAGGCTGCTGCCATCGTTATCTAAAGAAGGAGGAAGAAATAGTGCTGAGGTGTTGTAGATGACAAAGTGTAATTGTTTTTCAGCCTATGTGAAGATGCTCACCAGCTTGATAATGCTTGTTGTGGTTTTCTTCCTTGTATTTATGTACAGTAGGTGAGTGCTTTTTCTCTATAAAGAAAATGTAATTCTATTGACTTTGACAAAATTGAATTAATACCCTATATAACTCGATTTCAAGTTTATAGAGGCTTTCACAGATATTGGACTTTTTTCCTTTTTATTTTTTTTTTATCTATCCCCAGAAACATCTGTGTTGCCTGCCATGGGAATACCAAATGAAGGTAGGGGATGAGAATTACCTGTGTGGTGAGCTACAACAAATCAATTTTGAGTACCCTGCCCTATAAGCTTGGATAGCGATTTGATGCGACGAACTCCTTTCAGCCATGGAAAAAGGATGACAGGCTGATTATAACTTTATCCCACTGAAGAGAGCATTTGAGAAAAATGAATCGTGGCCTTTTGGATGGGCCTGAGCTGCTTAGGCAGCTGGATCCTGCCCTGGCTGTGCAGCTCAACTGCAATTAAGACATCTAAACGTAGGCACCTTTGTGTGTCGAAGCTCCCCTGATAGCAGGTCAGTATAGTCTGTGGAGCCCAGAGAGCCATCCAGCCATTTGATGTGGACCACGGGCTCAAGCTGGAACATAGAAAGTTCCATTCAAATATGAGAAAAAACTACTTCACGGTGAGGGTGACGGAGCACTGGAACAGGCTGCCCAGGGAGGTGGTGGAGTCCCCTTCTCTGGAGATCTTCAAGACCTGCCTGGATGCAGTCCTGAGTGATGTGCTCTAGGCGTTCCTGCTTTAGCAGGGGAGTTGGACCAGATGATCTCTAGAGGTCCCTTCCAACTCTGACAATTCCATGCTTCCGTGATTCCGTGATGTCTGCTTCAGGGGGTGAGCTGAACCTTGCTCTGGGCTCCCATTAGTCTGCAGATTAGCAGAACTCGATCCAGTTACCTAAATATAAGCGTATCTTGCCAAATCTGGTGCCCTAGAGTATTAAGACATCTTTCAGCCTCATGCAGAAGTCTTATAGGGCCTATGGGAAATCTCTGCCTTCTGTAGGCCAGACAGAAAACCCAACTCATCTCAAATGATTCTAGATACTCATGTTTAGACAACTGAACCCAGCCCTGTTCCTCTGCTGACTCTAATGACAGCTCGGGCACCCAGTTCATGTCAGCACCTCGGTGTGAGCGATTGAATCTCAAACTGGAACCTCCCTGAACTTCTCTTCCTTAGTCCCTACCTCTTGTTCGCCCATAATGTAGCGAGGGTGTGACTTGCCTTGCTGCTATTCATGCAATTTATAATCTTACAAATAGGTTAAACCTGTTTATGTTTATATAAGCTATGAATTAGATTTCCAAGTTTGGTAGAGCAAGGGCATTGCAACACATCCTTGCAAGATCACAGAAGGCAAGCACAAAGCTCCCAGCTCTTGATGCCAGACTTTCATGGTAGAAGAGATAGCAGCTGCCCTACCATATCCTCCCATGTGGATGTGTAAGCAGTTTCTTGGTGTAGCTTTGGCCTTTATTTGTAGGTAGTGAAGAGTCAGGTGCGCTCAGTCTTTAGCCCATGTCTTGCCTGAAGACAGCTGTCCTAGTCCACACTGGTCTAGTTACATACCAGAGTTTTACAAGCAAAGGTTAGTAAGGAAGCTCCTACTCCTCCAACAATGCTGGTTTTGTGGTTTTGTTGTTGTTTTTTTTTGCAGGGTGCCCAAAGATGGTGTAGGGAAAACCAAAAAAAGAAATTAAGAATTACACTGGTGATTAAATTCTGCATCTCCATATAGCACAAAACTATACACCAGCATTTTGAATCTTCTTCTGATTGTCACACTGACTGACATCTGCATAGCTCCAAAAATATTTCTGACATAAATAAAATCTACTAAAAATATTCTGGTTTTCCTTATTCGTTCGTAAAAGGCATTTGTCTATAAGGTACTGGTCATCACTTCGAAGTGGTGACACAAGGAATCATGTTAGTGATTTTTTGGACCCATATCTTCTTTATGTACCTTTAGTACTCATAAAAGCAGAGATCTCTTTTGGGTTTGTTTTGTTTTGGTGTTGGTTATGTGGGTTTTTTTTTCAATTTATGAAAATATGGACTGAGATGGATATTTATTTCAGCAAAGATTTTGGAGAAATCCTAGACGGGGGCAGAAGTTGTGAGCTTGGCTGTAACATCTCCTGTTGGTGTTAGAAATGCCTGGGGGTGTGAGCTGTGGGGCTGTGGAAAGGGTGGGTGTTCGCTTGTGACTCAACAGTGACTGAAGTTATTCTTCCTGTTACACAACTTAAGCCAAATATTGGCAACAATACTGAGCTTCTCCACACTGTAATTTTCGCTGCGCTGTACTGCTGTTATGGTCCCTGCCTTCCATGGGCAATACTTACCTCTTTTTATCCCTCTTTGCCTTAGGCTTCCACTTTTGGTAACAGCCTCCTTCTGCTCCATGAGTACCAACTGCTTCCAACTATTTAATTAGCATACTTAATTTAAACTCACAGGTGTTGTGCTCATTCTGTCTTCAGCCTGAAGTGTGCTGCCTCCTCAGACCCAAAGAGGGGTTTAGGTGTCTAAAAGCTCTTCTCTTTCTTTTCCAAATACATCAGATGGTGTTATAAAAGATATTATCTTTCCCCACAAATCTTACCTTGATGGAATGTCAAGAGGTGACAACTCACATTTGATGGTATCTCTAATGCCTTCAGGTCAGACACATGAGTTCAATATGGTGTTGCTTTTCTGGAGAACATCTACTCTTCAAGCATGCTTAGCTTCTTTTGTGTTGATCAAGGTGGTGATCTTTTATATTGAATTTGAATATTTGATATTGAATATTTCCAGGCTTTATAAGGCAAAAAGTACCACAAGTAGAGGGCTTAGTTGCTCTTCAGTCCTCTTTCCTACCCTGTTGAGCTCACCTTCTGAATGCTAGGCCAGCCACTCTTATTCTGAAGTGGGATTTTGTGGTTCTTGCACACTCTGATATGGTTCTGGGGTATGGTGAATTTTTTGGTGCCTTCTCCCATGCTGCCTCCTGTGTTGACACCTTTCTTCTCATCTTCTGGAAGGTTCTTCCTGCCTTCTTGTTTTTAGTTTTCAAAACAAAAGAACAAAAGAAGCTCCCAACTTATTTCAAGAATTCTCCTTTTGTCTCCTTTTTCAATAAACCTAAAGAACTGCAATAACAATTAATGACACTAACCTTAGTAAAAAAAAATAAGAGGCTCTCAACCTATCTTTTTTTGGTGAGCATTGGAAGTAAATAGAAATTTTTTTTCCTCTTTGTGTATATCTGGAAACACTCTCACAGACACAGGCTAAATTAAAACCCTTTAAATTGCTGTCATAACAGGACTACTTTTATCTTCCTTTTTTTTCATTCTCTCCTTTTCAGTATTCTTGTTCATTGTACACATTATGCTTTTAAAATATTAGCAGTTCAAGGTGTAGCTTTCTCCTGTGTATTTTTTTTTTAATTCTATAAAACACTGCAGAAACTGACTTTTAACATTTCTGATTTGTAAATCACTTTTCATGTGAGATGCCTCTTCACCCCTGACAAGGCTATTAAAGAGATATTAGGTTTAAGAGCCTGCTTCAAAGGCCAAACTCATCCTGGAAAAGTAAATTGTGGTGTTTATGGGGCTCCAGTACTGTCTTTGCCCTGCACACCATATTTATTCCCAACAGTGATAATCCTCATCATCTGTGATCCCAGACTTCCCTCCTTAAGCCACTCCCTTGTCTGCAAGTCTGTTGATTCTCTGTTGCTATAAAGCTGGAATTGACCTTACTGTCTCCCTAGTGTTTACATTCTTCCTTTATTGTCCTTGCAGTATAGCTCAGGATGCTTTTTTTCTTCTGATCTTTGTAAGCATTTGTGCTGACAGTAAGGGGGGAAAAAGTCATAAGTGAGGTTCAGAAATCCCAGTCTGTTGTCAAAGAGATCTACCCTCCCCTCACCTAGGACACCAGGTACTTCTACGCTTTTGAAGATTGACTATGCACGAGTTGAAATGATAATTCTGGAGGATATCTTTAAGATTTCCTTCCTAAAATTCTGGATTTGCCACATTTCAAGAAGTCTGAAAACCTCTGGATCATGACTGTTTTTTCCTTGATTTAGAGAGCTCAAATTTGCCTCTCCTGCCATCTTCCACCCTTCGGCACAAACACACACATGTGGGTCTCTTTCCTAGAGACCCCCAGACCCCACTGTCCCTCTGGCAGCTGGTGCTGATCAGGCAAAAGACATGGACAGGTAAGCATACAACCCAGTTCCCTGTGTACACGCATCTGTCCCTTTTTATCTGCTTATCCCTGCTTTCCCACATTTCTTCCTTCCCCAGATCCCCTAGATGCCTCCCTTCTCCACCTTTGGTTCCTGCCCTAAGCATCCCATAGTAAGTACTGGGAAATCCTAAAATGCTCTTCTCCTGCATCCCACAATGTGTCCCACCCCTAGGCAGCAGTCCCTTTCAGTCCAAAAGGTACTCAGGCAGTGACCCATCTTTCTGGGTTTCACTCCTGGACAACATGGCTGAAGGTCTCCTGGGACAGCCCTTGGAGGGCCACAAACATGATTTTCCTTTTCTTTGAGTCCCTAATTTGGGTTCTCCCTGCTCACTGTTGTGCCTCTGTTTCTCCAGGCTTGTGAGTCTTGGATGGGCTTCTGAGTTGCCAGGCAAGGTGCTATTTGGGTGCCTCCAACTGCAGTTGTTTATTTGTGCTCCTTTGTGGGTGTATAAACAAGCTTTATGACCTAACTGATTGTATTTCAGACTAATTTTAGTCAGGTAAATTGCTCTGTGTACATGTCTGTCTCTCTTGGTTATAAAGGAAACTGGAGGTGGCCAATGGAGATTTGGGCATGGCACACCCAGGTGTTCCAGACCAAGTGAGAAGAACCTCCCTCTGGGCTGCCCATCATGCAACGGTGTGTCAGGAGGAGACCCAGACCAAAGAGTAGCCCAAGGAATGCCTACAGCTGAACATAGAGAAGAGTTTAGTTGACTTCCCAAGGTGAGCCTTGGCCCTAACTTCTTGTTGTGGGATATCCCAGCTGAGAAGTAACCCAATGCCTGTTTATGAGGATGAACTGCCATGTTGTGTTTATTGTTCTGTGCTGTATAACAAGGAGTCTTCTTTTATACTTTGGTTAAAAATGCTTTAAAACAAAGCAAAAAGTCACTTAATATTTGGCACTGCAGGGATGGTGTTTGTTAGACGTGTCCCAAGCCTTGAAGGTTATGAAGGGAGGGTATCTGCTTCTGGGCATTACATGGTTTCAGGCTGCAGCATCTTGCCATGGCAAGGACTTCTCTGAGTTAGGGCAGGGCAGGCTTGTCATGCTAGGCTTCCAGGGAACTTTATCATGGAAAATGGGATGTCTGTGGTGTTTGCCCAGAGTCAAGCAGCAGTGAAGAGAATTAGGATGGTGGCCAAAGTTTTAAAAACTCTAGTTTTGGGTTTATAATGTTAGATTATATGTTCTCTAATGGGTGATTTGAAGTTCCTGTCCTAAAACACTCTGTGGTGATGTCCAACCTTACCTAGGTTTCAGGTAGGCTGAAACAGTTGCACTGTTAATTGGTAAGTCTAGTTGTAGAAACGTTTAAAACTGTAGCACTTCCTTGAACTGCTTATTTTCCTGATTTGCTTTGGGAAAGGCAAGAGACAGGGAGCAAGGGAGACAGAGGTTCCTATTTGCCATCCCCAGGTGCTTGCTGAGCTCTTTTCCGAATGACTCAGGACAGTACAGATGATGAAGTAATTTCTAAGAAAAAAATTGATCTATTGTGCTCTAATGTATTTTTCAAGGAAAATCCCTTCTGAGTCATCACAAATGTTCTGTAATAGTTACTAGAGGACCTATTTTCCACCCATAAATAGTTTCTTTTATACTTAACTTCAAAAGCCAGTATCTTTCCAGCTTGGAATTAAACTCAAAGTGTTGATTTATCAGACCATTTGTTGTTGCAGTAGCTGGTTGATTACAGATGTACATCTTTTCTTTTTTTTTTCTGGTCTTTTTAGAGGGCCAATCGCTATGGTAACCACATTACAGAAAATTGCTTGGTCTCCTTAAAATACCCTTCAGAAAAAGGTCATTTGTTATTAACATTTTCTGACTAAACTCGAAATGTTAACAACATGAAGAATATTGTCGCTGTTTCTATACTTACATGGGTTTTTTTTTTCTTTACCATACACCTTTCAGTTAACTATCAAAACAGGACAAAATATTGAGACTCCAAAACAATTGTAAAGCTGCAGACTTTTGAGTATGTTTTGAAATATCAAGATTCGCTCACGTTGCTGTGTTTCGGCTGCTGGCGTGCACAGCTTTGTTTCATTGTTTTAGTTTCTCTGATTCCGAGAAAAATCCAGGCTGAAGTTCCTCTTTCAACCTCTGCAGGCTACGATTGAAAGGAAGGGGCAGGCGTGTGACTATTATAGACAGCCGTCTGTTGTTGAATTATGAAATAGCTGTTCTGGATAGTCATTTAAAAGCCTGGAAATGGCTGGTTAAAGGTTTCTACTCTCAGGGTAAAACGCATCCAAGGGGTGTTAGATGGGAAAAATCAGGTCTGATTGTAATAACAGGGTCCTAGCCTGTGAAGTGAGAATACACAAAGTTGTTCTCTTTCTGGCGTATGCCACTTGTGTTCTGCTTGATTGGACACGTTGTTTCTTTGCCATTTTACATTATCTACATTGCCGGCAAAGGATTCTCACATTTGTATAGTTTTCTTGTTTTGCAGATAGCTATTTGCAGCTTTCATCTAAGCCCAGTAAACAATTAAAAAAAAAATCCCCTTTCTTGGAGTTCCATCATTTTGGAATTGACAAATAAGTTAAAAAGGCTGCCAAAAGAAAGCAGGAGTTGGAGGAAGTTAATTCGCATTGATGTGTGCATGCCACTGATAGCAAGTTATGCCTATGACATTCTGACATCGCCTCTCAAAAAAGAGAAAGAGTGGAGTGGAGTGAAAGACTAAGAGGATGTTCATTTAATTGGAAAGCCTACTGAGATCTGAGGCAGCTGAGGCAAAGGATGCACCCTTTTTCTGCACAATGGCATTGGTTGAAGGTTGTATATAAGGTGGCCTTATTAAAGTGACAAGGCAATTTAATTCTTTTGTGCACAATGATTCTACTTCATTGATTTACAATGGGAAGGATATAATTTTGCTAGTGTTGGCAAAAAGCTCAAATGTCAGGCTTTTCAAATTGCCATACTTGCCTTGTTCAGGATGAATAATGAATAAGTCACCTTTTGTCTACAGTTAAATATTCTTGAATAAATACAAAGAACATAAAAGACATAAATGATTGCCTGATTTATATTTAAAATAAAGATCAACATTGTGATAAATGGTTGAAAATGCTTAGTGTGAAGTAATATGACTATGCTGATAATTACATTATCAATTAAGGGGCAGCCCAGGTGTGGAGTGTTATAGAATGGATGGCAGAGAGAAACCCCCAGTGTGGAACATGCCAAACTTGGCTGTCTGGAAAGGGTTGGGGGGGGAAGTGAAGAGACCCTTAGCTATGCAGGGGATCTCATGTTTAAAATTGGACCGTTTAATGTACTGAAACATCCATTCTCTCAGGAAGCTGTAACTGTTGCTTCTCGCTTTGTCACTAGCAGGATGCATTGGTCTTGTGTCTGGAAACAAATTTTGCTCTGTTTATTCCTGATGGTTTGGGTGGGCAGAGAAGGCTGCTCATCATTTCTCAGGATCTGTCTTTATTCCGAGAGGAACAGATCTCAAAGACCTGCTAACTCCAACATTCGTAACTGGCAATGCTGTCAAGGCCTCAGTAAAAGATCTGGAACAACTTGGAAGAAGATGAGGTATAAAAAAATATTGAATGTCTGGTTCCTACACCATGAGCAATAGGCCTTGCCTCCATATGCACAAGCATACAGCCTCCTCTTTAGCTAAAATAATTGTGTTAAAACCATGCCTACTCGTGATATGTTGTTCTTCCTCTTTTAGAAAGATTTGTTTGTCCTTACTAAATTTCTCAGTGTCTTAAACAGGATGATCAGAAAGATGGTGGTGGGTGGGTTGCTTAGACACTTCTGTTGGGTGAAACATATGCTTTGAACCTGTCTGAGGGCAGCAGGCAGTCCCACAAGCAGCTGTCTGGAGCGAGAGTGTGATGTGGTGAAGATTTCAGAATGCTGTCTGTGGAAATGCAAGATGATAGAGTACGATAGAGGAAGGACACAGGCATATGTTGTACCGGGGTACTTAGATTGTGATGACGGAAGGAAGAATCATAGTGCTTACATGCAAGGAGGCCTTACAAAGGTGCTACAGGCAAATTCAACGCCCTCATAGTGTAACATGTGCAACTTTATGGCTAATAGCGTACTTTAATTCTATATGGGTATGTCTGAGAGAGGGGGATTTCTGAGAGTCTTAAAAAAAAACAAACAACCACCCTGAAAAACTCTTCCAAAAATGTGTAGTGTGACACTAAGTTGCCATCAATAAGTGATCATCAGCAGGAACAGCTATATCTGCCACACAAACACCTTCCATTGAACAAACCAAGTATAACAAACCACAATAACAGCAATTTAGCTCTCTAAATGAACCAGGTCAGGGTGTAGGGATTGCAGGAGGTTTTACATGTGTTGCTGACAGAAAAGATACGGTGAGAGTCCTTAGCTTCGGGCAGGGGCAACATGTGCTTTTCTGGCTACTTTCTTCTGTGACATCTTTAATCTCTCCTTGTATCAATCTTTCCTCTGTCCTGCCCCAGGCTCTCCTATCCTCATTCTCCCATACGTTTCCTTGTTCAACAGGCCCAAATGTTCTCCTTTTGATCTGTTGTCCCAGATCCATAACCTCCAGAACCATTCTTGCTTTCTGTGTGTGTAAATTCCCATTTCTCCCAACATTTTTTTTCCGATCTTATTTCTCACTTCCATGAGGTGTGGGGCACTGCAAATTGAGGAGGAGTTATTTCACCCTCTTTCTTGTCCATTTGTTCCAAAAGCCCAACAAAAAACGGTAGCTCAAAGAAAACACTTGCCTTATCTGTTATCAGTGTGCCGCTTGCTTGTCTCTGCACAGGATTATGGTAATGGACAGTAATGTTGCCCAGGAGCAGAAACTAGCTTGGTCCTGAACCTGGGTCATGGCAACCCTTAATATGAATACAGGCTGGGGGATGAAGGGACCGACAGCAGCCCTGCTGAGAAGGACTTGAGGATACTGGTGGATGAAAGGCTGGACACGAGCTAGCAATGTTGCACTGGAACCCCAGAAAACCAGTTGCATCCTGGGCTGCATCAAAAGAAGTGTGGCCAACAGGTGGAGGGAGGTGATTCTGCCCCTCTACTCTGCTCTGGTGAGACCCCACCTGGAGTACTGTGTCCAGCTTTGGAGCCCCCAGCATAAGAAAGACATGGACCTTTTGGAGTGGGATCAGAGGAGAGTCACAAAAATGGTCAGAGGGATGGAGCACTTCTATGAGAAAAGGCTGAGACCTGTGGTTGTTCAGCCTGAAAAAGACTCCAGGGAGACCTTATTGTGGCTTTTCAATACTGAAGGGGGCTTAAAAGTAAGATGGAGACAGACCTTTTAGTAGGCCTGCTGAGATGCTGGCCTACTGTGAGGCCTACATGGCTGAAAACAGGGCATAATGGTTTTAAAATAAAAAAGGGTAGATTTAGACTAAATAGAAGGAAGACATTTTTTTACCATGAGGGTGGTGAGACACTGGAACAAGTTACCCAGAGAGGTGACAGGTGCCCCATCCCTGGAAACGTTCAAGGTCTGGTTGGACAGGGTTCTGAGCAACATGATCTAGTTGAAGATGTCCCAGCTCATTGGAGGGGAACAGGTGCCCCATCCCTGGAAACGTTCAAGGTCTGGTTGGACAGGGTTCTGAGCAACATGATCTAGTTGAAGATGTCCCAGCTCATTGGAGGGGAGTTAGACTAGATGACCTTTAAAGGTCCCTTCCAACTCAAGTTATTCTGATTCTTCTATTCTGTCCTGTAGTGTTAGATCTGATGTTGAGAGTGACTAGTTTCTCCTTTGCTGCTAAGAGTTCTTCTTGTGGGTGTCCCCCAGCCTCGCTACCAAAGGCTTGTCACTACTTGACTGTTCCCTAAGTACATGTGATGGAAGCTGGCATGCGAAAATTTTGGGTACATCTAGTGTTTCCTACTTTAGAAAAAATATTGCTGGCCGATGATTCCTGTAGTACCTATGATGTGGATTTTAATTCCTAGAGCCTGGTATTTTTAAAGTGATGCTAAATGTGATGCTAAATGACTGTGTTGTGGAGGGTCATTGTTAGAAAATAAAATATAATTTCTTATGATGTTATCTGAAAATTTATATGCATTGATAAGAATTTATAATTTTGAAGTTGCCAGATTTCTTCCTGTCTTTGTTTTTGTTCACATGCCATTGAACAGGGTGAAGTCACAATGTTATGTCATAAAGAAAGAAGCACATGAGAAGAACACAAACATCGCATGCTACTTTTAGAGATTCTGAATAATTTTATGCCACACATGGCTAAAAACTTCTTTTAAGCAAAAATGAATTCAGTGCGTACTTCCATTTACCCATGTTGTATGGAATATCATAGCCTTGACCGTGTCTTGTCTCTCAAGTGACTGCTATGGATCTAATTGATCAAGAAGCTGCTGTACTTCTGGGTCTGTGGAAATTAACTGGCTTATGATTTCTCTGAGTTCCATGACAATAGCATGGTTACTGTAGCTTTACTTGCAAAAGCAGTTCGTTGTATGAGTGAGAGCTACAAGGGGCAATGAAGGTAGATAGAAAAATACAGCATGTAATGAGGTTCCTTTTGGATCCTGTGCAGACTCAGTCAATACTCTCTTTATGGCAGTAGCTACATCAGTCTCCTGAAAAGCCTGCATGGGCTCAAACCTTGCCTTCTCTAATTTTATTTCAGGTCCACTCAAGATCTTATATTCTTCCTAAATGAAGAGCAGAGATTACGATATTTTCACTGATATTTTGGGGGGCTCCAGCTTCATAATATGACCATGTGATACAGGAGTGAGGTGTGTTACCAGTATAATAAAAGCATCAAGCTCTTTACTGAAAACTTGCAAGAGGCTGAAGAAATATGCCCTTGTTTACACATATGTGAGCTATCGTTAATAAGAAGCCCCCTGGCATTTGGTCTTCATTCTTTTTCTGTTTGTTGGACCACTTACTATCATGAAAAGCAAATCTAAAAGATTATAATGAACTTAAATGACAGTGTATTCAGAAGAATAAACCTAGTTTACACATTACCCCTCTGCAGGGAAAGAATGGGTGGATGAGATGTATAACTGCTATCGGGCATCAAATTTTCATTTTCACCTGAAAGAAGACTTACAGAGGGCAATGATTTCCAAATCAATATCCATTAAGCAAAAGAAATCAGTATACAATGACCATTTCACAGAATAGCCCAGGCTGGAAGGGATCACAACTTGGTCCAACCTTTTGTTTTAGTGCAAAGACTGGCAGGAAAGAAAATATAATAGAAATTCTTTGTTAACTGCAAGTATTTGTCCTGTATCCAGAAAATGCTGAAAGAACAGACTATTTCAAAGATTCACATTTCAGGGCTTCTTTGCTAGGTCCATATTTACAAGAATATGCACAAAAGAATCTCTTTTAGTACTGGGGACTCTTAGTGTTAAGAACCCAAACCTGAGCAATGGCGCTTCCCATTTGTATCAGTTTCTGCTGTCCTCACCTCTCCCATCTCCATTCTTTCACCATAAGAAATGTCCTATAAGGTGGTTTCTTTTTTTAAATATATGCATTTATGACAGTGGTATATTTTTCAAAACTAAGGACTGAGGAAACTGGAAATATAAAGATGAATACTGCTTTTTACTCACTTATGTAATTCTAGCATCTCTTTTTGTTTTGACATTAAAACAAGTCTCCTGAGTAGAAACTGAATGTTATACTAGCAAGATGCCATTTTTAGGAAGGATTTAGAAAGGATTGTTCAGGTAAGCAGCTCTCCAAACCTCCTTTGTGTGAGCATTGTGTGAGAAAGCACTGGAATAGCAAGCAGAGAGTAAATGTCCTCCATCCATCTTTAAAAAAAAAAAATCAGAGAACTGTGCAAACTCCTGGACTTACGTGAACCACATTTTGCAGGTTATTCAATTACTCTGATCTGTCAGCATAGTTTAGATATAATTTGAGGTCTGGGAAGAGATCAGTGTTTGCTATTCAGAAACTGCCTTGCGTGTGAAAGAATTTCTTTATATCTGGAAATCTTACGTGAAAAAATAAGAATTCATCCAGTTCAAAATAAAAAATCAATGTATTTTTGTTCTAGATAGAAGTATATTGTCTTCTTTGTGATTTAAGGGCAGGTTGAACTAAAACAGTATGTGATGACTTCTACACAAAGATGTTTCTCAGCAACTGAGCTAGGTCTTTTCCTAAGTATATAATGGAGTGCTGCTTTCTCTCTCCTTTCTATCCCCATGGCTAACTATTGATAAATCTTTTCAAATTTATTTTATTTATTTTTTTTCTTAGAGCAGGAGAGATCTAAAATGTGCAAATACATCAGGATAGCATGCCCCTAGGAAGAAACCCCTGAGATGCCATTGCAGAACATGGTTTGGGTTGGTGTGAAACAGTACTGTTTGTGTCCATAAGAGATGGGCTAGCACAGAGTGGCTGGGAGGGGAGTTACTTGAGAATCTTGTCCCCTCATTGTTTTGCGTGCTTCAGTTCTGGGCCTCAGAAGGGCATGGGCAGGGTACAGGTAGAAGTGGAAGAGGGGTGATGGGACTTTGCAGGGACTTGATTTTCAGCACCTGGGTTGCTGGGAAGCTCATGGGAAAGGGAGGATCAAAGAGAAGGGTGTTTGCCAAGCACTTCAGATCGCTAGTTGTGAGAAAGGGAATGGTGGGAACACCAGGTGATATGAAGGTGTGCTCTGGGTGAGAGACTTAGCTCACCTCTCTATGGCTTTGTGAAACGCTAGGACCATCAATCAGATATGGACACCCAGAGGGGCACAGTTCAGGTTCTGGATTCACCTTTTAAGTGAGCTAGAGAAAGTGAGCTACTGAGCTCCACTTTTGCAAGTTGTTCCAAAGTGCTTGTTTGAAGGTTGCCTTTGGCTTACATGATACAATATGCTAACCTGCATGTTGGTTCCCTGACATGTAAGACCACTGTTTGTTCTAATTCTATTTACTTTTAGGAAGTGCATGCAAGATTTAACCAACGCAGACCTGCCTTACCAGTAAAATAAAGACCAATGGGAGCAGATGTACAACAGGCAGAGAGAAAACAAAGGAGCAGTTGCTCCTTCTCTGCTCACAAGTTATTAGTAAATTCTGCCCCACATACAATTTTCCACTTGTTTCTTTTAAAACCTTAAAGTACAGATTAAAAAAAAAAAAGATACTTCTAGCCTTTGATTCCTTAAGGACTAGTGTGATATCTTATTATTGACTAGAAATTAATTGTAGCTTTTCCTCCCAGCTTGGACTACAAAGTCAAGCTGTGATTCTGTTTTCTGAGACTGGTTACTAGAGTAGACCATCAATAGGCTAGCCTAAAAGATGATCACTTAGCAATGAATTCTCTTCCCTCTTTTTCACTGCTTTCCTTGGCTTCTTCCTTTTGTTGGATTTAAATGTTTGTGATTTTCACCTCTTTATCCATCATAGCACACCACCGACTGAATAATACACTTTTATTAAGCTGCCCTCTTTCTGTGAAATAAATGCCAGTAATAATCAGTCAATCATTCAATCCATATGAATGTGGAATTTAGATGTGGCTGTTTGAATCGGGTTTATAATATACCATTTCTTGGTACAGCATGTTCTTTGATAGTATTCTTTCAAATGACTGTTTCCAACTGCACTTGAAAGCACCTATGAAAGAAATTGTTTGTGACGCTATACTTAGTTTAAATCTCCTTCTCTTTTCTTCAGCATTTTTGTCTGTATTTCATTTCTATGCAAATTACATCTTTGTGAGTTAGTAAAATTTTACAAACCAGTTGAAATGCAGCTATGGAATGAATTATCAGAGAAAATTTGGAAAATATGCTCATGAAAGGAAAACTGAGGAAAACATTTAAATCTAATTGTGTATTATTCAAAGAGAATTTCAGAGCAACTCTTAGGCAAATATTACATAAATGTATACCTATATTAAATGATTAATTTACCACAGGTAATATACTTGAAGGCTCAGCGACTATTTTCCCATTAGCCTGTGCTTGTAGTACTTCTCAGCTGAAATACAGCCTAGGTACACAAATGCACTTAACTTGCTTATGGGGAATTGCAGAGAAGGAATTGAGAATCTAGTGCTTGTAAACAGCTAGAGAGCAATGGCAGTCACTACCAACTCTCCCAGTGCTTCATTTCCGTTAGTGACAGTGACTGAGTTTAACTTCGCAGGGAGCCAATCCTTGATGACCAAGAGTAATTCTGTATCCTCCCAAGTATAAAGCTTCCAATCCCTCTAAATTCATTAACAGCAGCTGGCAGATCTACTATGAATACTCTGAAAAACTACCAGGTTCTCAGCAATCGATCTCCAAAATGGGTGACTTGATAGCTGCACATTCGTCAGTCAAGAATAATTTCCGTGATTTGTGCCTCCATGAGATATCTGCTTCCTCTCATGAGACAGGCTGGCTTTGTGAATAGTTTCATGCCTTGTTTCAACATTTACCTGGGAAGGATGTGGGCTGAAATGCAGAGGCAAGGGGACTAAAGGACCTTCAGTACTTCCAGGGCCTCCATGGGAGAGAGGAACTAGAGTCCAACCCAAAGGTTCTGCTGGAGTCTCCAGAGTTCAGGAAATATTATAGTAAAGCTCAATGCAATACTTTTTTTTTTTAATATATTAAAAAAAAGCTATTTCTATTCATCCTTTCCTGTTCACAGTGCTGAGCTGCAAGTCCAGAGGATCTGGCCAGGGCAGAGAATGAGAGGAATCAGTTATCTCCCTCTCCCCATATCTCCTGGCTTCTTCAGCACATGGTCAAAAAATTGAGGTAACTGACATGTGCCTGTTAAGAGCTGGCAGCAGTTGTGGTCTTTTGGGACACCCTGACCCACTTGTGTGAATCATTAGGATTTATTCCCTTTTAGCTCCTTATCCATATGTGTCAACACTCCTGTCCTGTCCAATATCTTTCTGTCCTCATCTCATAATGCAGACTGTCTTTTGTTTAAGTCTGCGTGCTTTCTCCATCTGGGTGTCCTGAGGAGTTGTGTGTCTGGGTGCTGGGAACTTGCAGAGCTGCTAATCTGGGTGCTATCAACACCTGCCATTCTTACAGCCCTAATTTTGATTTTCCTTCTGGTGCTTCCACACCCAAATGTGCCCATTCACTCTCTATTCACACCAATCCTTACATTTTTATTACAAATATCTGTTTTCATGGGTGTGTTTAATAAGTTTGGGCTTTTGCACCCAGCAGAATGTCCTCCTCCTCATAGATCAAGTCAGCCCTTTGTTTCTGTAGAACAAATACACTCAAACAAACAATATATTCTGAAGTACCTGTGTAACTAAGGGCAAGATTCAGTAGAGGACATAGGGACATATATATACTGAAATGCGGGTTGATTTGAGGCATTGAAGTCTAATGTTACAAGGGAAGCTCCCTCTTTCCAGTTGCCCGCTCAACCTGGACATTTATTTGGTGCCTCCCAGCTTGAATCCCAAGTTGCTTGTAAAGTTCCCCAGTTCAAGAAGGCAGGTGTCTAATACAGCTGAAGGTTTATCAGCTATTGTACGTGCCCTTGAAGGACCCAGCCTTCAAGGAACAAGCGTGTGCAACACACTCTGGGAGAACTCAACCCTCTGCCTCGAGGGGCTAGTTTGGAGCTGTTTAGGTCCCAGCTTAGCCCCTGTCCTCCAAAGGGGAACTGTGGTGCCAGACAAGGTATTCTGGCTCACACCTCAGGGGCCAGGGACCCTATGTTGGGCTTCCTCATGAAGCAGTGATGACACCCGCAGTGCCCCCCTCCAAAACCTTGTGCCTCTGCTCTGCAGTGAAGCCTCTCTATTTATGAACTGTCACCAACTGTAGGAATGTTTATATTGAGTAAAGATGACACAAAGCTTACACATTCCTCTTATTTAATCAGACACAGTAGTGCTCGTCAGCTGCTCATCTAACATGGTATTTTACATATTTCTAAATGGATGACAAAGGAAATTTAAACTAGAATTTGAATCTTCATCAAGGATATCTTACATTGTAAGCTAGCAGCGAGGTTTCTGTAACCCAGAGCAGAGGCTTACATTTTTGTGTGCGTGTTTTTTCTAGAGCTCTTTCTGGTATTATGGATACGAAAAAAGCTCTTGCTTCTGTACTGAATACATACATGTGTACACACAGTATATCAGTTATATGATAAATACAATCCATAGCAGCTTGTAGGTATCACATCCTGTGTTAATTTCCAATGCTCTCAAAAATTAAGGGATTCATTGGTTGGATGAGATTCAACAAAATTATGAAAATTAATAGAGTATTCAAATAGTACTAGAAGCCAAATTCAGACAAATTTTTTTCAGGACAGCAAAAGGTACAATTCATCCTCTTTAATTTTAGTAATCCCAGATATTAGATCTCAGAGTCCAACTAGTCTTTTTAGATTGCATGTATAACACGTTTCAAGATAGGCATCTCTAACTGAACTGGGATGGAAGACTATAAAATTACAGATGGTCCAGAAGAATGACAAGGCAATTACTATTTTTCACAAAAAAGGGGCTATGAAGTACATAGCTAAATCAACATCATGTCTTTAAAACAAACATGGTTTATAAGTAAATCACGTAGTATGTCGTCACAGGATGCAGTAAAATAAAAAATAGAAATTTATTTTAAAAGATGTAGAGAAGTTCAAGGATAGGTCTGTTGCTGGTTATTGAAAGTAATTATTTGACTGGCCCTTGTCTCGGGAAATCCCTGCACTCCTCAATGAGACTGGGAGTATATACTGGGGACAATATTTCCAGCTACTAGAAAACAGCAGAAAGATGATATTTTTCTGAATGGACTTTTGCCCTGATCAGTTTCGGGGTTTTATTTTCCTTTTGTTTCCTTAGAACTAAAGAGCATCACTGAAGTAACACTGGGTAATCTCAGCATGCTATATCTCTGTCAAGATATTTGTAAGCATTTTGTTGCAAGAACAATTTACCAGAGTAGTTTTAAAGGGCACAGGAAGAGTTTGTTTTTTCCAAGGGAGCTCATGACAGGATGAGCAAAAGCTTACTTCTTCAGACACAACGGTACTCATACTCAGAATTTAAAGGAAGTTTTGTGAGTTAAGTTGGAAAAAAACCCCCCACTATTCTTTATTTTAAGAGCTTGTGCATAAAAATTTAATTTGAATATTGAGAATGCTTCATGTAGTTGGTTTGTGTTTATTGGTGTAAAAAGAACGGCAGACAAGGGAAAAATGTTGAGGTTTTGATTTGCATTTCTTGAAGGAGAAAGATTTCTCTGAATTTTGTAATGAGAACTTCTGCTGGAATTTGCTTTCAATGGGATGTAACTCCTTCAGGGATGAGGAAAGACTTGAAGGCATACCTCTTATTTCTTGGCAAGAGCTGTAAGTATAGGCTTTCTATCCAGACCTAAGTAATTTCTTCCTCTTGCACAGAGTTTAAGTAAATCCACTTGGAAGAACTTGGCAGTTCAAAATCAGGTTGTGACTAGCTGGTAGTCCTACTCTGGCTACATGCTTACTGCCAGTGAGTCTGCATTCACATGTAGCCAAGACTGAAGCATCTGTTCCTATTGTGTCTTTTGCTTTCCATCCTTCATGTTCTTCCACGTTACCTTTATGCACAGAATATCTTCCATTTGGTGTAGATTGAGCTAGGACCTCCCAGACTTGTGGGTTGTACACTGCTATGCAATTTGTATTTTACAGCTTGGTGTGTCCTGTCTGAGGCTCTGTGTTCTTTGCCTGGCAACTTAATAAAGCAGAAGCACTTCTGGCCTGATGGTTCCATGCCTTGCCAAGCAGAGACAAGGCAAGGCAAGGCAAGGCATGGAACCAGGCCAGGAGCAGTTTCAGCCATTGATGTTGGTGTGAGTGAATATATGGTCCAGAAAGGGTCATTCTACAAGCCTCTGTGGAGCAGAAAAGGAAGGTTTGGAGGGGGTCAACCAGCACTCAATGCTCCAGCATGGTGCATTTTGCTAGGCATTTTGGGGAGCTCTGATTTTTGTATTTGGACAAAAGCACTCATTGTTTCTCACTTAGTAATATGCATAACAGTCTGTTCTCTGTTAATTTGGGAGACTTAGCCTTTTTGTGGCCTGCCTGGACTTAGGAAGTGAGTCCATGTGGCAGAAAAATATGTAATTTTACATTGGGTATGTGACTGTAACTTCAGTTTTGCTGACTGAAAGAGAGATGAGGTAGGTTGAGCCATTTTGAAACCACTCTGATATTTCCATTCTCTCTCAAAGGAGAGCTTTTGAGAGGAGTATCTTGTGCACACTGTACTCTGTGTCTTGCTTTGGAATGGGAAGTGTTGAAAGGGAGCAAAGTCACCTACATCTCATCCTATACGTTCTAAGGTATGAACTGAAGATTTTGCTTCTTTTTCTTTCTTGCTTCTAAATATTACACATAAATGGATTGAATAGCAGGGTAAAAGTTTACTGAACTTTGGCTAGTACAGTTTGAATAGTTGTCTCTGTGACTGCCACCCTCTGGTCTAACCTGCTGACAGAGTCTGTATCTTCAATTTTCCTCTCTCTTCTGAGACATATGACTTTGAGGGACAGTGATTCTGTGCTACATACTTCATGTTTGTATGAGAGAAAAATTCAGAATGGTTTGATAATCTATACTATTAGAGGAAAAGATATACCATGGACCCACAGGTCCCTGTGACCCGAGGTCCCACTCTGGTTGCTGCAATCAGACTCCATAATGCATACATAGAATCATACAATTGTTTTGGTTGGAAAAGACTTTTAAGATCATCAAGTCCAACCTTTAACTTAGCACTGCCAAGTCCACCACTAAACTGCTCTTTCCATGCATTTCATAATGTGTCCCAACCCCAGGCACCAACTCCCCTTAGTTGTAAAAGTTATGGGGGTAGCTGATACTGATGACTCATTATGGTGGGCTGTGCCTGGACAGCAGGGCTGGTGGCTTTGCTGGGACAACCCTGGGAAGGGCCTGGACAGACCTTGTGTTCTTGGGAGTGCTTAACTTGGGATTCCTGCCTGCTATTGCTCTCTCTTCTCCTTTGTAGGAGCTTTTATCACATAACCAAACATATAACACTTCTCTGTGCAGCAAGAAGAAATGGAAAGGCTTTTTTTTTTTAAACTTCCTGCATTGCAAGAAGGGAAGTTGTGACTTCGAGTCTATGTAGTTGTCAAGCTGGTCTGTTCTGCAGATGCTGTGTTTCAGTTTCTCCTCATAAGACTATTGCACAGACTCGAAATACTATAGGCCATGTTGTGTGTAAAGGGTGGGACAGATCAAAGACATTTTTGCTAATAATATCATTACAAAGAGAGTTGACACCAGAGTACGTGAACATCTTAGAATGGAAATGAAAGCTTCTGTTCCCCCAGCAGCATGCCATTCATCCAAGCAGCTGCTCTTTTCCTGAGATCAGATATGGAGATCAATGATTTTATTTATATTCTTAGGTAAATATTCGAAACTTTTGTTCTTCATAAAAGTGTCACAGTCATTTTAGTGCTCCTGGAATTTGGACATGTAGGATTTCTTATATTGCTCCACGGACGAGGATTAACAGGCTCGCCAAGGCTGCTTGGGAAATTCTTTCCTGTGCCATCTTCATGGAGGTAATTTTACAAAAATGAAATTTCCAGTTACCTCTTCTCAAAATCGGGTCTTGCTGATATCACACTGTGCTTCCACCAGTCTGCTTGAGACCTACATCTGGCCAGCTGGCATCAGGCTGGGAGGACAAGTGATTGATTCAAGTGTGCTGGCGATGTGTGTAGTATGGAAAAAAAAAGAGTGATGACAGCGCTGCTAGTTCAGATGGATTTGTCCCCAGAATGAGACCAAAATCAGGGTACGTTCTTGCTGCAGAGGTTTGAATAGAGTCTCTGTCTTCACAAAGGATGAAAGACAAACTCAGACTAAAGGTAAGGGCATGATGAAGGAAACTCCATCAGTACAGAAAATTAACCATTGTTATAATTTATCACAGGCAGCAATGCCCTTCATTGCACAAACTTCAATTCAAGATGAATTCAGATGTTTGTTCCAGTTCAAGAAAGGTTTTTTGAGCTTGAAATAACAGGTGAAGGGAAAATCTTACAGTGTGCCTGATGTGCAAGGTTAGACTAGACGCTTATTTTTGCCCTTCAGGTCTGTGGGTTTCATGTAGTTCCTGTCTGCAAGTAAAGGACCCTTGTTAATGTGTGCTAAAGGTGTAGGGTATCTAAACTGAGCACATATGTAAATGGGAAACAGGAAGACTGTTTTCCATAATGGTTATGAGGTGGTAAAACAGCAGCTGGTCTTTTCTGTGCTAGGTATTAAGACGCACTAAAAATACACCTTCCTCTATGAGCAAAGATAAAACTACACAAGTTGCATAAGGAGGAGGCTAATGCAGCGTTGCAATGAACAAATGCCAAGAGAAAGGAGAGGGAGAAAAGGAATAGAAAAGAGATCTGTAGACCAGGAGGGGATTCAAGATAGTGGAAAGGGTAGAAAGGAAGAAGCAGTGATTGCGTTTTCAAAAGAACCTCTCTGATACAGTTTGGGACTTCTTTGTGCAGAGTCCCGATCAGTAAGGAGAATTGGATCACCTTTCTTTAAATTTTTTTGGGGGTTGGTTTTGGTTTTTTTTTTGTACTCCGGAGCATCATTTAAGTTTCACATGCTTGGTACATCACACATACCTACCCAAGTGCCTTTCTCCATGAGAAAAATTGTATCTTTCATCAAGGTAATGTATTTTTTTTAAACTGTCAGAATCATTCCGATGAAATGCATGAAGAAATCAATAGCAGAATTGTATTAAAGAAAAACCACAGCTTTGCTCACAGTTAAAGGTTTCAAGTTCAATAACGTTGGACTTTAAAGAGAAGGAAAGAAATCTCCTTCATTTTTACTATAATGCACTTAATGCACCATACAGAGAAGAATAGAAGTGCTGTCCAATAGACCCTTTGTGTTTTCCTCAACCTTTGCTATCAGCTTCCTTTTCCATTTCTTTTTAATTCTCCTTGTTCAAAAAAGACCTCTCCACCACAAACGAAGCTAATTTCTTCCAGTGGCCCTGCACTAGATATCCCCACATCCTGTCACAAACAATATCTCTGATGTTTAGAGGACTATCTTTTATTTTTAAATATCAGTATAAAAGGTATTCCTGGTTCTGTTCTTTCCAAGTTAATGCAAAGAAAGATAAAAGACTCGGATAGTGCCATAGTACAATTTTTTCAAAAATATCTGTTCTCAGCATGTTAATACACAGTGAGGAGAAGAACCAGATAAGCAAGATGTAAGTGCCTGCCTTGTGTCACAAATAAGATTTGTTATTGAGAATTATTTTCTTTGGGGATCTTTTTCTGTCAGAAATGCAGGACTGGCCCAAAACAGCTGCAATTGTTTTCAACTATTCTTAACTACCTGGTTACTATTCACGGCTATAGCTTAGGTATGTTGTCCTCTGTATTAGTCTCTTTTGGTGTCTCTAAGTCGTCTTCTTCCATTTAAATCTACTTAAGGCAGCCATTTATCACAACCTTCCTTTGAACTGAGCTTGCTTTTTTCCTTGCTGTCTTCGAATATTCCTCCCACCGACAGCCAGTCTTTCTTTACATTCTTTTTTACATTACTTCGCGTGGGTTTTTTCTGCCAGCTAACTCTCACAGAGAGTTTTGATTTCTGATTTTAAATAGCATTTCTAATAAATAGTATTTACTTTTCTAAAGTAAATACTTACTTTTCTGGTGAGGGAGAGAGGATTTCTGCCAAGCAGCAGACCATTGCCTGTATCCTTACAGAGACTTTAACTGGGTTTTAGGTTCATGTGGTCTATCTGTGTGATAACAAAAATACATGGTGGGTTACGTTACGTATGCTTCCCTGTCCCACTCCAACTGAAAAGCTGGTTACTTTCTACAAATAACAAACTGTGATCCAGTTTCCACATGAAAATCAGAGTCTCTGGGAATGCTTACAGAAACATGAATGTGATTAAGGACCTGATGTCCAGGGAGACCATGGCCAGTAACACTGACTGACAATATAACCTTGTCTCCTCCTGCTCCCATGTCCATTGGTACCTGCTTTGGGCTATTCATCCCCGCACCTATTTCTATTTGAAATGGGCTCCAAGTCCATCAATAGTTTTCCTCCTTCCTACGCTAATGCAAACAGCAATTACAAGGTACTCCTCAGATCTTTTTTCAAAGATCTCATCAAATACCCCTCCTCACAGGGAAAAAAAAAAAAAGAAGGTCTTGCTAAGCAGTTATTTACCCTTTCATGCACACACTGCTAGTGCATTTAGTCAGTCTGTACCAGCTTCTACTGCTTCTCCTCACTTCCTCATGGACCTAGACTGGGTAGAGGTCTCCGGTCTCTTGCCTGAGAGTCCCAAACTGTTGAGCAAGGGAGCAGCCATGCTGGCTGAAAGGCTGCTGGAAGGTTTGGCTGTGGGAGGAATAAAAAATTTGAGGATGAGAGAGGATGTTTGTTTTAGGTTAGGGATAAGTATAAGGCCTTTCCTAGGGAGAAGACAAGAAAAAAAGAAAACAGGTGGGAATAATAAAAAGTCAATGCATTAATTAATCTGAATTAAATTTATCTGATCCTAGCTGAAGTGGAGGTGGTATGAAAAGAATAAATTATTGTGTAATTTGAAGTTCTGCAGTGCCTGGCCCTTCCCCTTTACCTGTAGGAGACCTTTCTCTGTGGTGTCTTGTAAGCGTTCTCAGGTTTTTCTTACCTCCTGGGTAGGGAAGTGCAAGGTGACCTGTGATCTGGGGGAGCAGAGGGATGGCTGACAGTGTTTTGGCCTGCACTTGCAAGCCAATGATAAAACAGTGAGCCCATCTTTGAAACAACATGGGTTTCCTAGTACTCACTGCTTCAAACAGTTTATAATGGACTTTGTCACCTCCTGACTTTTCCTCTTTTGGAAATGGAGGTATTGGCCAAATAGTGATTTTGCTACTCAAGTTCAGACAGGTAAGGCACTTCAGCATTTTTGTTGAGAGGTAAAGGTGGCTTTCACTTCCCAGGTTTGCACCCTGAGATGGCTGTTCCCCCTCTCTCCTGTGTTAGGGCACTCCACTCTCATGGCAGTCAATCAACTGAGATCATGTGAAGGAAAAAAGCAGGTCAGGACCTGCAGGGAGACTCAAAGCACAGCCTCTGCTTGCTGAGGAGGATGTGATGGGAGGACAGGACAGGATTTAAGGCTGCTGCTGCAGTTGGACTTGATGAAGAGGGAACACCAAAAGGGTTTATGGCAAAGGCTTGTGGAAAGATGAAATGGGAGGAAGTAGGGTATTACCTGCTAGAAACCTTTTTGGTATTGTTCTTCTGTGTGCTTAAGGGCATCCCGATCATATTTTGTCAAAGGATGAAGGCATGGGAAGGATGACTATATCAATCTTGTGGGAAGATTAATGAGGAAAACCTGGTAAAGGCACATCCGTTTGCTTTAAACATCTCTTGTACTTACCTGGTGGCTTGGCAGCTTCCCTTCTTTCCCTGTGCAATGCTCTAATGAAATGATGTGAACAAGTTCTGGGGCTATTTCCCTACTTATGGTTGTCCTGGCAGAGCACTTAATGCACATCCATGACTGTTATATTCAAAGACATCTCCCCGCTCCACAGTGTCAGGCTCTTGTGTGTATGTCGAGGAACTGAATCCATCATGGGTTTCCACCTCCGCTTGCTCTTCCACACAAGTAGACAGTCCGCTGGTTTATCTCCATGTCAAATATTGCCACGTCTCTGCAATATGAGGTATACAAAACACGACAGCAGTTTGCCTCTGATTTACATGGGGTCTTGTGTGAAGGGGCTTCTCCCACCTGGCCCTGAGTGCTACCTGTCCCGAAGGATGACAGCCAGCACCAGGAGGGTCCAAATGCTGCGTCAGCTCAGCCTGATATGGTAACGTATTAAAATACTGTCTATTTGTATGACTTCCCTAGTATGTCAGATCTTCTATGTTTAAAAAATGTGGCATTAGAGACAAAAGATATTTTCAGAAAGCATCTGCTGTAAACAAAAAATGTGCACATGCACGTGACTGCATATAATAGCTACACACAAAAAAATTATGAGAGTACTGCAAAACTGGCTAGATTTTGTGTGTGGATATATATGGAGCTCACTTTCATAGTCTGCATGTGCACACACACATACATTTTAATACTTTATGCAATGGTATAAGATCTCTTTCAATGCTCAGTACTTTTCTGATCTTCCATAGCTTTTTCACACAGAAATGGTACCAAGAATATAAGAATTTGAGGTAAAAAAGTGTATCCCTGGGTGGTGGTATTGTACAGATGCTCTTAATGCCTTGATGTACTAACAAGCCTCAGGAACAAACTGGAATTGCTGTATCTGAACAAATATTTTTCACTAGTTACAGTATACTTTTCTAAATAATACTAATTTTTACAACATGAGTGGGTGTAGCCTTCTTCTCTCTATACCAGGCATAGCTTCACAAACATATGCTTTCTTAATGTTTTACGGGCATTAAAACATCATGGTATTACAACTTTCTGAATTTGAGAACTATTTGAGTAATTGTTCATGGTCTATGCCATTCTTTTTTTCTTTCTTTTTTTGTCTTGGTCTGGACACAAATTTTTTTCCTGCATCAGTTTGCCAGTGTTTGGTTGCTTCTCAAGGGAGTGCGTAGGCATTGGCACCAACTCTCCAGAGAATTTTCAAACACAATACAAAACAAACTGAAATAATGAAAACAGTTGAAGTTGTGAGTAGGATGAGACCATATAGTGAGTATAGCCGTATAATGGAATTTTAAAATACCCCTTTGTACTCAGGTTCCGTGAGTTGGCAGTGGTCTGTGTGCAACTGCAATATTTTACTCAAAATTAGTCTTTTGATGTACATACTCTTTGTCTCTGGTGCTGAAACGGGGGTTTTCAGGCTTCTTTTTCTTTTATAAGCTCTCTCTGTATTTTCCAGTGAAAGTATACTCCATACCAAAATTTAAGAGAACAGGTTCATTTTTGCTCTTAGATGTATTTCACAAAGGACTGCAGTCTGCTCATCCCAGTACAGAAACTCTGACTCACTGAAGCACCAAGAACTAAGCCCCTCTAACCTTTAATAATTTGGGCTTAGATATGAACCTCAGGAGTAGTACCTGCATTTAGCAAGAGCTTTCAGCTGAAAGAGCTCTGCCCATCCTGCAAGGGCACCAAAAAGGAAGTTCAGCTTATTCTGCAATTCCAGCTTTGGGTTCCACTACAGTTATGAGTGGCCAACAACCAAAGATAGCCTTTTCATCTACAAAATGTACGTGAAACTGAAAGGAATGCCTTAAATATGCATCTCTGCTCAGGCCAGGTAGTATTAAAAAATGCACAATGAATTAAAAAGTAGGAATACAGCATAAGCCCGGAATTGTTGCTTCACTTGTGAAACTAATTCAGGTTTCAAAGTTTCTGTGTTTGTCAGAGAGCCCCAAATGGGACTAAGCATAGCAAGTGCAGTTTATTTTCCTCTTCTGCTTTTTCAGAGTTGATGTCAAACCACTGAAAGATGAAAATGAATTCATTGCATTTTTACTGTAGCTGTGTAAAAAGAGAGAAATTGTCCCAGAATCAGTAGTCTTAAATGTGCTGCATTTGAGTCATTCTGATCTGCTGTATGTAATTTTTTTGGGAGACTTCTTGATTTAGTGGCTGAACCAATTCAAATTATATTGGTACAGAGGCTGTTTTCATAACGCAGCATCCAGGTGTCTCTGGCAAGGTCCATGTACTAACAGTTCAGGTCCACTCTTCTCCCATGCATGTTCTATAAACCATTTCAAAAAAATCAATAATTTTAAAATCTTTTTGTCTGATACTGCAAAACTGATTTGTGCCCTTTATGGTCTGACAGCATAATTTTTGTTTCTTAAAGAAAAAGAATATTCAAATCCTAAACCCAATCTTGAGTTATACAATTGTTAAAAAGCCTCAGAAATTAGCAAGCAGCTTTTAGAAATGTTTAACTTAAAAACAGCCAGGAAGGGTGTTTTTTTTTTTTTCTTTTACATTTGTTTAAAAAAAATTATATTCCCTCAAAATGAGACCTTTGTGCCAAGTTTTATTCTGGAGCACAGCTTTACAGCTGAGCTAAAACCCCCTATAATAGGAGAAAAGTGACAGACCCTTAACTATAGTAGCATGAACAGCACTGCTATAATTCCTGGGTGAACTTTGTCCCTGGATGTGTGTTTTTGGAGTGTGCCGGGGTGACATTCAGCCTCTACATTCATTTTTATGATAATTCAGAGTAAATTGTGGTGCAATAAACTCTTCAAGCCTGTCTTTCTTGTGAAAGCCATGAATCAATCAGCTGCAGGCTTTTTTGGGTCTTTTCAATGTATAGTGATCATTTAGATTTGACATGCATTGTGAGACCTTGGCTTAGCTCCTCTCTATGGTCTGTCATTAATTCCAGCCTTTACTGTTCTGAAGTACAGTGAAGGATGACTGAGAAATCATTGCCCCTCTTCAGCTCTGTTATTGCACAAAATAGCAGCGCAATAATTTTTTGTCAATGTTTTACTCTAAAAGCTTTCTACATCAGTTTTGAAAAGGAAGCAATAAAGCCCATTCAATGGTATGAATAAAAATCCTTTGAGGTTTAGGCGCAGGGCTGCTTTTCTTCAGCTGGTAATCAAATTGGAGCTAAAATGAAATTGAGTTTTCTTATGAAAATAGCCTTTGTTGCTGGGAAGGCTGGTAATTCATAAACAATAACCTGCTCTTTTGTGTGGATAATAATATATTCATGTTCTTTCAATAGGGTAAAAGCCAGACCTAGTGCATTATGGTACAGTAAAAATAGCAGAAGGAGCTTGCTGGAATAATCTTGAAGAAGAAATGTAGCGTTCGGTGACTTAAGCTTTCAGCTCCCGTCTGAAATTGTACTTTGCTTTTATTTGCGAGCCGGGTTTCAGTTGTTGATTTGTTGCCGCTATACAATATTTGGTTAATTGTGGAAGATCTCAAGCTGTGCTCATCACTGCTCCCGCGAAGGCTGCTGCCAGCTGCTAGAAACAGAGCCTGCTGCTACAGGATGTACACTATTCACAGGAGCAGCCTCTCAGCGCTGATTATCACTGAAGAGTTCCCCCTGCTTCTCCATCACTCCGCGCCCTGCACGCAACCGGACTGCGGAGCACGGGGAGGTAGGCTGCCTGCCCTCTCCTCGGGGTAAGGTGAAAGGCGTGCAGCGGGGCTGCCGACGGCGGGAGCGGTGGGACAACTTGGCCAGGGTGGTGGGGTTTTTAATCCCAAGCCCTGGTAGGGGGGAACGGGCTCTCTCCCCTCACAACCCCCCCCTCCCCAACCCAGGGAGGATGGAGTGGGCTCGGTGGCTTTGGAGCTGAGCAAAGGGCTGGAGGAGGAGGAGGAGGAGGTGAGGGGCGAAGAGTGAGGATTTGCCAAGTGCCCCGCGAGGTGCTCTTGGAAGTGTTGCCTCGGGGCTCGGTGTGGGGTTTTTTTTCTAACTAGCCGGGGCCACCCTTCGGAGGTTTGATCCGGCGACGGTGCTTGTTGGCATTTTTGGGACGTACTGTGTTGTTACATCTGTGTGTTGTGACTCGATGCTAAAGGTCTCGGTGCCGGTGGAGGATGCTCCCCAGACGGGTCGTGTGAGCAAAGGCAAGGGGATGGCAGAAAACTCTGGGAGCGTGTCCTGTCTGTAGTGACTCTTGTTTCTTTGCTTCTGCTGGTGGGGAGTGGAGGATAAACTTCAGTCTGAGTACCTGAAATTACCTCCCTCCCCCTCCCCTCCACGGGCGTACGATTTTAAATTGTTGGTAGCTGTGATAGTCTTGAGCTCTGAGTGGTGATTAAAAAAAAATTGCATGCAGACACAGGGATGCAAAAATGCTGATTTGGGGTCTCTTGATGTGTAAGATGCAGACTTGACTGGTCTCACCAACACTGAGGTGAGAGATGGCTTCGGGATTTAGTTTGATTTTGACCAGTCTCCCTGCCTGGGTGATAAGGAGTAATATGAAAACCACTCGTTGGAGCGCCCGGGGAGATGCAGCGTGAGATGTGATAGCAGGTCAAAACTGTGCCATGACTTGGGGGTTTCAGTGGCAGGGAGGACTAGAGGACAGACCATGCCTTGGTGGCAAATCGGAAGCAGCTTTGCGGAGGGTATTCTTACAGTGAAAAGGTTTGCAAGCCGGACTCTGCAAACCCCCCAGTCTTTTTAACTGAAATAAAGAATGGATTAATACCAGGTGTATTGTTCTCCCTATAAACTTTCCCAAGGCTTCAGAAAAGTTTTAAAAATCCAAACCAGAACGTACCCTAGGGAGATATAAAGTCAATGAGAATGTAAAGTGCAAAGGCTTACAAGGGGATTATTTTCTAAGTAACAGTGAAGTTAGATCTGTACCATATGCAAAGCTGTCTTGAGGCAGTTGCATAGGTTTTTATTCATTTTTAACAGTGAAATTACATGCTTAACAAAAGGAACTTTTAAAGGCACAGTGGTAACTGACAGTCAAAGCAATATATGTCATTATCCAATTAGTACACACAAGTGTGCTTTATTATTCACTTAACATACCTCTGTGTTTGGCTCTCAGAAATACGATGTTTTATTTCTCAAAGTGTTTTAAGACTGGTATGTGTTTTATTGCTGTAATTGGAGTAATATTTTTGTGCATTACTTGTATTTATATCTTTGTTGCTCATTGGATTAACTCTGTTTAGAAGGAAATTTCTAAAATGAAATATTGTTTTGGTGGGTAAATGTTTGTCAGACAAAGTGCAACATGCACTCAATTCCAGTTTTCTTCACCACTGGAAAATCTGTTTTATATTGCACCCAAAGTTGAATTGGGACAAATAATATTGTTTGTCTTTAAAAGAATGATAATACAACAAAATTTTCAAGTGTGTTTGAATGAAATGTATGTTAGCATATAATAGAGCATTTGTTGGTACTTGCTAATGTGAGAACAGAGGGTCTATTCAATAGAACCACCCTTTTCATTTTGTTGAAAAATAAACTATCTAGCAGTGCGTTGTTGGCAATTGTTTCATCAGGAGACTAGTTAACTGACAGATGTGGTGGTGATTTTAGCTTTGTAATTACAGACTTAGCAGAGTTGTAGTATATTGTATTATCGGAGTTCTTTAGGAGCAAAGGTTTTGGTCGTAGTTGGACAGTGTTGTTATCCTAGCACCAAGTAGGTCAAATAGGTATAACAAGTTTTCCAAAGCATCTGTGCTGTCTACAGCGTTAGAAAGAACAGTTTTGCTTTCCTTGCTATATTTAAATAAGATTTAGAGAATGTGTTTGAAGTGAAGTATGTTTCTTATGCTGGGTTCACCTTTGTCATGGAAATGCATGCTTTGTTCTGGGATTCATGCAGAAAGGATGCTTCACTTCGGTATACAGTGCTCTAATGAAGGTCTGGCATGTGCATAAACCTCCATGAAAGCAAACTTAGTCTTTAAATTTCAGTGATGTTAGCTATTTCCCATACTGACCTCACCGGAGTGGGATAGCTGTATACTAAAGAAAGTATAAGCTTTCCATGAGAGAACTCATGCCCAAGTACTACTCTGTTATTTGGCAAAATTATGAATTATGCATAATTACCTAGCAATGAATCACTCTAAGACCTCCAAACTAATTTCTTGGTGCCTATATTAGACTATAATATAAATGAATGTGAAGTTTACCAATGTTACCATTGTAACTTACTTTATGTACCACTGTAACTCACAAAAGTAGATATTTTCAATTTCAGTCAGCATTTATAAGTTCACAAAGAAACACATTTCCAGTCTATGCAGTCATAAATTACATGCTGCTTATTACAACACACAAATTAAAGTTGTCCCCTGTTGACAAAGTTGGTTGAATAATGCACTGCGTGTTTGCCTTGAAATTTTATGTATCTGCTGATGCTGGAGCATAAATTCTTTACTGAGTATGGATTTCTCTACAGTTGTAAGGCAAACAAGTTGATCGTAATTATTTTGCAATAAAAGCAAGTTCCAGCCATTGCAGATGGTAAGGTAATTGAAAGCCCTCAAAACCTGTAGTCAAAAAAACATTGATATATTCAGGTTTGGCATATTTTACCTAACGAATGCATCCTAACGCTGGAAAGAAAACCTGACCTTTAAGATAAGATGGTAAACAAGGTGAATTATCATTTAAGATAAGTGTAAATAGGAGAACTCTTCAATGTATTTTTGCATATCTGCTTTCTCTGTACTAACTGCATTTAAAATTTTCAGCCTTGATCTTCAAGTAGTTTGTGGTCCCCTTGGCTGGGTTTGCATCTAGTGATTTTTTTTTTAAAAAAAAGATTGTTCAGGAAAGACATATCTGGATAATTTATTCTTATTGGAGTTCTGGTGTTAGAATCAAGCTGACAGCTTTTGAGTGTCTAAAAATAATACTTCAGAAGAAAAATATATTACAGGATCTTTATCTATAATGGTGATAATGGAGGTCATAAACTGCAACCCACAATGTGTGGATGAATGTCTGTAGAGTGCTGTTTCATGGATTTTCCTGCTTTTACTCTTCTGATTCTTACGTTTGCCTAAACTTTGTAGATTTTGGTTAAATGCTGTAATTCTTTATGTAAATGGCATAGATAAAAGTTCAGAGCAGCACAAAGCTTCAATACTTTCATGTATGCCTCTATTTCAGTCCTTGAAAACTAAGAGCTTGTTTACGGGTGACTTTTTATTTTCTACTGAAATATAAGGTTAGCAGATTTCAATTTTTATTGCCTTCTCAGCTTTCAATGCACTCTGCCTTATCGGTGTACTTGAATCCACGTGGTGCATATAAAACGAAAAGCTTCAAGTATTTTTATTAAGACATCCAGGAAGAGCTCTGTAAACAAGGCTTTGCTTTCTAATGCCCAGGCTTTGAATTGTCAGCTGTTATGAGCACACTCTTACTTTCTCATTCTGAAATGTGGCCAGAAAAAAGAGCAGATCTCTAATGTGTGTGGTGCTTTCTTAATGTAGCTATTTGAATACCAATAGATTGCTTTGAACAGGGATCTTCTACTTTATGAAGAGGACTGGTCCCTCAAGTTTTCTCAGTGCTTGTGATGCCCTGAAGGTAACATTATTTTACAGAGTAATTTAGCTCATTTTACCAAGACTGTTCTTAAAGACAGTTGAAACAGCATCTCTCTGCTTTGAGGCTCTTGAGTACAGTACAAATAAGTCAATAAAAGTAAAATATATTGCTGGCAGTCGGCTTACTTAAGGGGCTTCAGGAGTTGAAAGAAAGTAGGGGTCCCACTTTACTAGCCTTTAGGGGTTC
Organism: Calidris pugnax; assembly: GCF_001431845.1. Taxonomy (NCBI): domain Eukaryota; kingdom Metazoa; phylum Chordata; class Aves; order Charadriiformes; family Scolopacidae; genus Calidris; species Calidris pugnax. Next base: position 2,352,551 of record NW_015090859.1, on the reverse strand, counting down.
AAAATGGGCTGGAAATAAGCAGAGGAAACTCAACAACAGAGTGAGCTCAAGCAAAATTCCTCCAATTTGTTCTTACAAATGGGAAACCAAGACCCTAACTCTCCACTGTCTAGTACTTTGTACTTTCTCTGCTGATTTCAGAAAGTAGGTAAAAACTAGAGGCTGACATGGCAGCTGCATTGCAGAAAAAAGCCAGGGCTAAGGTTATAAATTGGGATGGGGGTGGAGGAAAAGGTGCCTGGGGCACAGCAGGTTTCTGGGGCCACAGGCAACCCCACGACACTCTGTAAATGTAAGAAAAGCGCCCTGCTGCAACTGTAGGGAGTTTTAAATCACTTTGCACAGCTGCGAAGAATCGGGCTCAGATACTTAAGGAAGTAAATTCTTGATCAAATGATCTCTCAAAATATTTCCAGCATCATCTCTGATGCCACCGGCCAGAGAGAATACATATTGCAAAATCAGACCAGTAGTTACAGGCTATATTGAGTACATACAACATGGAGAGGGGGAAATAGAAATTGGCAGTTCTTTGGAATCTAGAGAAGACTCCCACACAGCATGAAACAGGCAAATTTTTTTACTAAATTTACTTGTGCTTTTGTGATAGTATTTTTTTCTTCTTTTTTTTTTGTCTTCTTTTTTTTCCATCCATGGACTTTTTTTTCTCACTGGTTTTCTTACCTCGCTGTAAAATAATTTGATCTTCTCTTAATTTTAGCTTATCACTGCTAAAAGCACTGGTCCTGATTTCCCCAGAGCATTTCATCACTTACAAATCTCTGTAACTAATTTGAAATCAGATCTATGCCAACGTGAAAGTGATGGGAAACACTGGGAAATCAGATCTGCTCTCAGAGTAAAATGATAGCTTTGTAAAAGTTTTTCAGATTACCTTTTCTATTATCAAATGTAAAAGCATAGAAGTGAACAACTTTTCTGGTTTTCTCCCTAAGGCAGGCATGTTTGCTAGCTTTAAAGTAGTCTATAAGACTGTATGTTCCTTCTTCCCCACTGAAGCCAACAAAATAGCCGCCACCTCAGAATAATTGGAACAAGAAACAACTGCTGCATCCCTTACATATTACCATAGTAAAAGGAAAAGAAATTAAGATCAGTTATTATTTGAAGTGTTATGGGTAGTCATCTTCATGGTCTAAGCTTGATGACACATCTGAAGTATCCATCCACAGGCACTTAAATAGCCTTTTTCTATACACCACTTACACTGAGGAAAGAGTACAGTTTATACTTCTACCAATCAGCAAAGACACAAAACTCACAGAGAGCTACAAAAAAGTAATTTCAGCCTTCCTGGGAAATGGAACATCCAGCTGCAAAGCATTTATAAAGTACATCAACTACTTCACATCATACAGCAGCTAGTAAAACATGTCTTGATTTATCTGTTTGAGAGTTGATCTCCAATGTATCTTGGGAGCTGGTCTTAATCTTTCATTAAGGCTTTTCATAGAAACTTTAACCATATTGGAAATGTGAAAATCTTGCTTTTGAGTCATATTGGAAATGTGACATTATGTTGCTTTAATTGAGAATTTTTAACAAAATCAATACAAACGTGCGAATAAATGTTAAAAGATAAAATGGCATTGGACTCTACGCTTGTTCTATTAGGCTATTTCACAAATACATGAAATGGATAATGGACTACTGGTTAATACTTCATAAACTGACATAACTGTACAGAAAAAACTAAAATAAATTGAAAGTTTGTAAGAAGACTCACTGTGATGAGTTTTTAAAACAAATTGAATAGTTTTAACAAGTCTTCAAACCAGAACAGCAATCCAAATGAGACTCTACTGTCTGTTACCTTAAACAAAGCATTGTAGTACTTAAACCCAGCTAATACTCTGATTACTCTAATGCAATAAGAACATGAGAGTCGAGTTATTCAGAATTAGAGGCTAGAATTAGTCAGAAACTTTGACATTGCTGGCATCCTTTTTCATCTTGAAGTTTGAGTGCAGATGTCCTGGGTTGCATATAGAGGAAGGTCCATATCTCTAATCTAGTGAGAACCTCATCATGTAAGGTCAAATTTGAGAAGACTGATTTTTTTCTTGCTATATATGCACATTTTGCAAGATTCTGCCTCAATATCTCAACACTAACCTAATCCAGAAGAGACCAGCACTTTTGTGGTACTAAGTGGAAAAAAAAATTCAACTTTATAAGTGTCTGAATTTTTACCTTCCTGAAAAACTGTGCTCGTGAGTCAACTTTTTGGTGTCAACCCACTCCAGAGTAGCACCAGTACATCACCTTATAGAAATTCTGTCTGGTTGGGTATTTGTAGTGAGACTTGCATGAGCAGGAGAAAGAGGGCATTGATCCTCTTTCAGTATACTTCTCAACGTTGAATGCAGAGCTTAGAAAGATGAACTTTGCAGTTATTTTTAAAGCTAAAAACAAAGTATTCAATTTAGTAAGGGAGCTTACTATTTGGAACACTGAATTCACATTGTCCCTAGAGATCAAGCTTTTGTGTGTGTAAAGGCTGCCCGGGATGGCAGCATAGCAAAAGGAAAAATATTGTTCAGAGAAGCAGAGAGTCTTTAAGCTGCAAGAGCCTGTGGTTTCAAAATAATGGCCTGTCTGAAAGCAGGGGTGTAGCTGTGTACAGAAACCTGAACCCAAGGACATGCATGGTTGATGAAAGGCTGTTGACAGTTCCATCCCCAAGCCACTGTAGAAATTGGCGATGCTATACGCTCTGTGAACTTTTACAAACTTCCTGTCATATTCTCAGAGAACATGTCTTTTCACGGGCATTACGCATCACCGTGGATGTGCTGTGTGTTTCTAAGGGGTGTCTCTATCTGCTGGGGTCAGATGTGCTCAAGCAGAGTACTCTTCATTACGTTATTCCTCATACTAGCAATGTATGGCAGGTGGTGCAGACTTGGGCAGGTAGCCAGTGGCATCTTATCCCTGTGCAGTTTGTGACTTGGATCTGGCACTGGAAGGAATAATGAAATTCCAACATACCACTGAATAAAGCATGAAAGACTGTTGGGGCTTTATAACACAGGGAGGGGATGTGTCAACTCAGTTTGTGATAGATTAACCGTATTTATTTTCCACATAACTGGGAGAGGGTGGTAGTAGCTGTACAAAACTGACACAGAATGAAATCCTTGCATTAGTGGATTTATCTCTGAAGAGAGCATTAGGCTTGTTATTTGGAAGGATGGATCTAAATGTACCTTTTGTGTTGTAAAAATATGTGTGAATCTAAAGACTATGAGCACTTTTCCTTTTTCAGCTTGGTAAAGTCACCAGTGACTCTTTTACTGGGTAATGTTGACAAACAGAAATGCTTTGAGACTAACTGTTCATAAGGGATAGCCCATGGCACAATCATACATGGTAATAATTTACAGCTGCTCTCATTCCAGTCTGGATATGACTTTGAAGCCTAAAGATAGAAAGATATTTGTTCAGTTACTAAGCTCTAGCACTGGTCACGTGCCGTAGTGACTCTGTTATCTGGAAATTACATTTCTGTTCTCAATGTCCAGGGGACATTACGCTTCCCATGCTTTTCATTCTGCGAGAGGGAGAAATATCTGCTAGCTCTATACAATAACACTTCTCTCAGTGGATGAAGGGCTAATGTCCTATGCTCCATTGAAGCTTGATTGTCAAACACAGCAACAAGGGCTTGCCAGCTCTTTTGGTAGTGTGTCACGTGGATATTGACCTTGTGTGGCAGTGGCTCTGTATCCTCTTTTATGTTAGGGGTGGGTAGAAGAGGGTGGCTGGCTGCACAAGAATCAGTGTTCCCTAGGAGGCTGGTGTGCACGTGGGTTGTGCAGAACACTATGGTGTGCTCCCCTCCTCACTAGCAGCCCCGTCACACAGGACCTGCCTTGTGGCATATGGAGGGAAACTACCGCTCATTTAGTTTGTGCTGGATCCATAAATAAAGAGAAGAAAATGCTGTCAGGACTCACTCATTTTTAATATTGAGGAAGAAGAGAGGAAAGCACTGAGTTGCTCTCTTTTCCTGCCTGAATTTCACTCTGGGGGAAGGAAAAGCCAGCAAACATACAGAAATTGGTTAAAATGGAAGGAATCACCTCTCTAAATCAGGATGATCTAATCCTTTTCCCTTGTTCTCTCTTCTGTTGCTGGCTTTACTCTGCCTGCTGCAAGGAAGTTTTAGGATTCTTTAAACTCCACAGATATTAGCTTCTTTTGATGCTCTAGCTTCTTGCTTTCAGCAAAGGAAGAGGACAAATCTCTGCATTGTTTTTCTCTCCCTTAAATCCTGCTAAGTCTTTCGAGACCCCTTAGGCTGTTGACAATCTTGTGCCACACTGAACTCATGCTGTGCCATCTCTAAACTGCTAGGAAGATGCTGCGGTTTGGGGCTCTGCAGTCACACCGGCAGAGCAGCTTTAGTTTCTTTGGTGTATTTGTGGGCAAGAGCTTCTGGAGCGTTTCAGATATTCATTGATTGTAAGAAAAGAGTTTTGCTATGATACTGACTCATACTCTCGTGAAGGATGGATCTCTGTAAAAGCTGGTTCCTGACTTACATGGGGCCATGAATCTGTGAGGTGCCAGGTTCAGGATGTTTTGCCTACTGACCTGATACAAAGGCCTTTGCTTCGATGGAGTTACAAGTAGAACATGCCTACTTTGATCTCATATTAAAACACTATTAAGGCCGAAGCACAATTTAGTGATTTAAGCAAACACTAAGCATGTTTCAGCTGATGTATCTGCTAGATCTGCTGGCACATATGACTTTGAAGTAACTTCAAATAAGAAATGTGTTATATTGAATCAGCTTTGAGTGAACAAAGCAACTGGATGGGTTATCTGCAGAAGGTTTAACAGAGAAACGATGATGTGATGTCTATCAGAAATTGAGCACTTGGGGAAAATCTCTAAATCACTAGTCCCACAATACTTTCTTTAAGCATGTTTTTCACAAAAGATGTGTCTAAGCATCAGCAACATCTTTGGATTTCTGTCAAGCCACCCAGCAGGCATGCCACATGGCCCACAGAAGCAATGAGAAAGTTATATTTCCCCCATATGCCTATTTTCACTCTTTAGTAACAGATTTCTGTTATTCCCTAAACACTGTGAAGAATGAAATGCAGATGAGGATTAACTTAGTGTCAAGGGGGCAACTTGCTAGTAATGCCAGTGAAAGTGTTGTGCTCATTTGGAGCTCGGGAGCATAGGAGGGGTTATGAATGAGTATAGGGGTATTAATGGGTTCCAGCACCTACATACATAGATGTGATACAGTCAAGGTACAGGCGTGGTCTCCAGTATCGTGTTGTCTGTCAGAAAGCCTTCTTGCTCATTACTGGTTGCTAGTAGATGCTTCTTCCTCTCCTGACCCTGAGGTACCATGTTACCATGTGGTTTGTGAAGAGTCGGTGGATACTTACTCTGTAACTACTGTGATTAATATGTTGGGAACTGAAAAACTTCTTTATGATACCTATCTAAGAAAGACAAGATTCAATCTTTGCTTTTCTGGTAGTAGTCTTGCTATTTGCCTTAGTTGAAGTATGTAAATGAAGTATCCTAACTGACATATCACATCCTTAGACGTCTCATGTTCTGCCAGTAACTTCTTTTTGTTTCACTGAGAAGTAAAACTCATTTCTCCTCTCAGTAAAACTGCTCATCTTTCTTCATTGATTAATGTGCCTTTGTCAACGAGAAATGTTTTCTCCGATGAACTATGTATCTTTCTGTAATCAAAAATACCTGATGCAAACAGCTAAAGGGCATAAAAACACATATCTCCTAGCTTGCCCTTTATTGAGACTGGATGCAGTCTCAATAGGAGCAGAGGTTACCTGCTCCTCTGGAAGGAAAATGGATTTGGGCAAATGATGTCCATCAGCTTTATTCTGAGGACACTTTCACAAGGTGTAACTATCTATTGTTTTCCTCTGTACATTGAAGCCAAATAGTATTGCCGTGTTTTCACATATATTAGTCTGACAGGGCTAACTTTTTAATAATTTCTTTGTGAAATACACATGATGAAACACAGCAGAAGTTGGAAACAGTTTCCTGGGGCTTGTAAATGGATGTGTGTTGCAACCAACAGTAGGAATATTCCTGAAATGTTCTTATTTTCATCAAATCAGTGTAAGATTAAACAAATCACATGATCCAACAATGATAGTTTAATAGATGTTCTGATTAGTGATAGCCAAGTTATTAAAATAATTGGTAATTTTAATATATTACTTGAAACTATAGATATCCCATAGTGTGTTGTGATTATTAGAAAAAAATAATATCCAGCATCTGTAAGATTATACTAAAAAAAATGGAGAAATATATGAAACTCTCTATTCAGGGTCTTATTTCTTTTGGTCTATCTTTATAAACTACTCCATTTAATTGTAGTTGGAGTTGTATTTTCACACTAAAAAAACAACATGGAATTTCATTTCTTATGCCTGAGTGTTTCACCATATACGGTGTTTTCATTTGCACAAGTATTTGAAAATGCAAAGTAAACTTGTTCTGGAAATAGATATTTAACAGTATTATCTCAACAATTTGAGTACTTGTGTGGTGTGCTGTTACTTTGCTGTTCTAAGATTGTTGTAAAACTTGGATTTATGATTGTAGGCAAATTTTTAAATCATTTCACACATACAGCGGAGTTTCTGTGCAGATTATCTTTGCTTCTCAGTAGGGTTTTACTCTGATTTTGATAAGAAAGGAAAATTACTACTTGTAACATCTGCTTTCTACCTTTGCACAGTAGCTCATTTATATTTGTTTTTGACTTATATGAATAGCAGTTGTTAAAATTTAGAAAATGACTTGTGAAAACCATCCACTTACATAGTCAGTATTAATTTTAAAATGGAAACAGCTTAATTGTTTGTCTTAATTATTTTTTTTTATTTTCAGCAGCAAAGGGAATGAATTCATTAGGCACATTAGACTTCAGTTCTACAAACACTTTGCTTGGTTTTCAGCCTGTGAAGAGTCGTGATGAGTGATGACTTCTCTTTGTTCAGCACAGGAACCTGTTTGCCAGTCTGAGGCCTAATTGCCCACCCTAATGTCTCAGCCAAAGGTAACAGAAAGTTTGCTCACTGCTGAAACAAAGCTTTCTTTTCCATCATACGTTGGGGTTTTTTTCTGCAGATGCAGTGTGTTGTAAAAATTGTAAAGCCATTCATGGGTTTCTCTGAGGTACCAGTCACTCTTTTATATGAAAGATTTCTATCGGTCTTTCTTACAGGGAAGTCTCCTTGGTATTACATGGTAGCACTTGAGTTGTTCAAATGATGCACAAAGCAGAGTTCACCTAGGAGCATGAGGCCATCAGATTCATTGTTTGGATAGGCTAGGGAAAATAGGGATAAAGTCCAATATGATGGAAGGTGAAAACCAGTAGAAAGGTTTGACACTGCAATGCTTGTCCCACGCTCAACTTCACAGTGGAAAAGTGAAGTTTGCAAGGATTGTTTAGAACTTTAGAGGTTAGTGGGGCCCTATCTCCCTTTCATTTCTGGTATCTGTGTTTTTTGAGAGGAGTTTGTTTAGCAACGCAATGCTAAGGTTGGTCTGAGCCATTGGTCCACTACCTGCCAGTGGCTGAAATATTTTTGTCACTCCAGTGAAGTAATGCTTTTAAAGCTGTTGTGCTCTGCTGCTGCTCCAGGTGCATACAGCTACACAAACCTGTACTGTTTGTGTTTGGTGGAAGTATTGTGATGAACAGGTAGTGAGCTCCTAGTGGAAAGCGTGCGGAAAGTAGAAAGCCAGTTATCTTTCTGTGTTGATATACTCTAAGGGGTGAATGCCTGCCATGTCAATGTGTGGCAGCTGTATCCTGTATGTTATCTCACACCACCCTGTGTGGTAGAGAAGCCAATGATTTTGATTTTCGCTTTCCTGTGCTGATTAAATGCTAGTGAAACTTCCAGGCAATCAATGGAGTTACATGGGTGTGAATCACAGTATAACAGATAACTCAGTTAGCTCCTTAGTTCCCACTGAGAGCATCCCCAAAAGACCTAGTGCTGTCAGCATTGTAGGACTGAGGGACTGTAGTCAGTCTATCTTAATTTCCCAAATTAAGTCTAAGCGCTTGGAATTAAATGTAAGGCTAATTTGAACAGAGGAACATCAAAGCCAGTTTTGGGTTCACCAGAACATACAAAGCAATCCAGCTGCAATAACGAGGTCAGATGTCTGAACAAAAATGACCTCCAAGTAGATGCATACTAAGACTACTCTGCTGGGAAACTGTGAAACAAATATTTATATGTGAAACGGATCTTGACTATTGCCTCTTGTGGTGCAAAACTGGAATGTGCAGCTAACAATTTAAAATCATATGATGAAAAGCAATATTTTGAAAGCAGGTTTGCAGTGCTTTGAACTCTAAAAGCATATGGAACAAAGCAACTTTTGAAAAAGAATTAGGCAGGACTCTTCTGTTGTTGCCATCATTAGGATGTGTTTGAATCCGTTTCAGCCTTGCTTCTCAAACATTACAGGCTTTTACATCTAGTTACAGATCTGAAGGTTTTTGAAAGGCTTTGTGTTTTATAAAAATAAAATGTACACAGCAGCCATGGGCACATAACAATACCCAAGTGACACTGAGGAGTAACCTGCTGATGCTCCTCAGTGTCTATGAAATATTGAACCCTGAGATTGCCAGACAGTAGCACTTCCTCAAAGCACAGCACAGGTAACTGATGGCTTCCTGGGAGCATCTAAGGGAGGATGCCCACCTGGGGAAGAATAAAGGGGACGAGCATGTGGTTTGGACTAAACAAATTATGGTTGACTTTTCACAGACCTTTAGAAAGGCTAATTGCAGTTTGGAGATCCATTGTGGATGTTGCTGTAGCGATAAGCAACCAAGAAGACAGACCTTAGTCCTCAAAACAAGTGAACTGCACAACCAAGAAGACAGACCTTAGTCCTCAAAACACGTAAGGGAAAGACAACAAAACAGGAAAATTAAGTGGGGATGAATGAGAGCCTAGAATAGTGACAAATTTTACAGGGGAGCAAAGTTTTCAGCTCCTATTTTGCCTAGTCAGCGTCAGAAGGGAGAAGATGGTTTTAAGAGTGTCAAGAGACTGTGAGAGACTAAAAAGCCAATAACGACAATTTTGCGCATTGTCAGAAAAAATTCCCTACAAAATTAGGACAGCTTCAAAAAGGGGGGAAGCACTTCAGAAAGAAGCAAGAAAACTGTTGACATCAGCTTGTTGTGGTAGCCTTAAAAGTAAGAGCCTGTTACTGAAGTGTTGGAAGCGAGGGAGCTGGAGGAGTGGATCACAGCAGTCAGGATGATTATTTTGAAGGATGATCCTAGGAACAGGGATGTGAATAGGTTTGAAGAGGCCAGAGGTGGCTGGTGTCAAGAACAGGAAGGGGGAAATTCCTGGAAGTGGGACAAGAGCTAGTACAAAGCAAGCGGGAAAGACTTGAAGGTGCAGATAGTCACTGGGTGTAGAATTGTAGATGCCTGCAAAGGCAGGCTTGGCCCAACTTTAAAATGGTGCTGTGTCTGCAGAGAGAGGCAACCCCTCAAATAAAAGCTCAGGAGCAGGACAGCAACGGTGTGTTCACAACAGCAGAAGGACTATAGCAAAATTCAGGTGATTTCACTAAAGGCTGGTAGGGCAGGAGGGGAATTCAGTTGCACCCCTGTAATAATAACTCCAGTATTGCTAATGTGAAAGGAGACAGAGGTGCTCAGTGTTGCTTAAAATCAGGAGGCATTATGTTAGTAGAATGGAATTTATGTTAAAAAAGTAACCATATTAAAGACTGCAAAGCACTGGCATTCCACAGTGTTAGAGCTGTTATCAGTCCATCAGAAAGACAGACCAGAAACCTTACAGCACCACTGTGAAACAGTTAAATATTGCTCCTGTGTTATAAGTGGGGGGGAAAAAAATAGAAGGAAGGAGCTTACCACCTCAGCCGAGCAGAGCACTTGGAAAATGCATGAATGGTGAAGTAGACTCATTGACTTCAACAACACTGCTTTTTCTTAAAGTTACATAGGGACATAAGTGCCTTGCTGAATTGAGAGCCCAAGGGTAGGGATTAAAACTTGTGTTTTCTTGGCTCTCTGCCTGAGCAAAATTGGTTATGCCACACCGATCCTGAAACACAACTTCTGTTTATATTATTTGCAGAGTGCTGTGGGGAAATGAAAGCTGGTAAGGCATAATTTTATTTGTGTGCTTTGAAATTTTATATTATTATGTATTTCTTGTTGCACTGTAATGAATCTCTGATTTCCATATTAAAATTAATAAAATGAAAATAACAGGAATGCAATATTCCTGCTGAATACACATTGACTAGAGAATGTTTTCATATTATTCCACAGGCATATTTATGACAGCCTATTTCACTGTATCTTGAGAAGGCTGCAGGTCCAAAGGAACTTTAATCATTCACATTTTGCTTACACAGTTACAAGAGAATTCACGCACAATCCACATTTGAATACTGCTTTTAAACTAAGCAGTAATAGAATAAATTCCATTGTAATGATGTATAAGCATTTTTAGACTGTTGCCAGCCTATAACGGTGTGTTTATGAAAGCAATGACACTAACCGGAGAGAAATAATCTTCTAAAGTAGAGCTTATATTTCATAACTATCAGTCCTTTGTTTTATCATAGATACTGGGCAGAGAACAAGAGTGTCACAGCTTCAATTTGGGTTTAACTAAGTATGTCAAATTAATTCAGATATGCCTGTACTACTTGGACCTTAGCAAAAACTGAATAGTTTGCAATAAATTCTGTCAGTGCTCTGTAGGACTTTGCAAACATGCATTGTGCGTTCAGAAGGCTGGTGAGTTTGCAAGTTATGGTTGTCTATAATTACTGGTTGGTCCAGACGAATGCATGGATCATGGATTGCTCCTTACCTCCATGTGAAGGTACCATAACCTACATTACACTAGTGATACAGTAAACTAGGGACTCCTCTGCTCAGTGACCAATTCTTGATTATGAGGGTGGTGAGGCACTGGAACAGGTTGCCCAGAGAAGCTGTGGATGCCCCATCCCTGGAAGTGTTCAAGGCCAGGCTGGATGGGGCTTTGGGCAACCTGGTCTAGTGGGAGGTGTCCCTGCCCATGGCAGAGGGGTTGGAACTAGATGATCTTTAAGGTCCCTTCCAACCCAAACCATTCTGTGATTCTATGAATTACACAGGAAGCAGACCAGTGGGAGAAACCTGAGTATCTGTACAGCACATGAACTGCACCTCCCTTACATCACAGCCTTTGTGCACTCTCCTTTTTCCTCAACTCCCCCCTAAAATGTTCATGGAGTTGCCAGCGGGGAGAGCATTTAATTCAGGGAGGGAGAGAGACAAAGGTTGGATGAAATTTTTCTAGGGCTCCTTGCTTGCTGGCAGTGCACTCTTAGGACATGCACCTTATATTCCCCTGGATAACTGTTTTTTAGGACAGAGAAGTGATTTGACAGGACCATCTATAAAAGGCATTTCTCAAGACATCATCATAGTTATTATCCCTGCCATCTTGGAGAAAATTCTACCTATGGGATAGGAAAGTGGGCATCAGATGCACGAAGGTGTTTTATAAAAGCATTTTCCCTTGTTCCTCTTATCCAGCTACTTCTCATAGGATTTACGACTTTAGAAGCATTCTGAGGAATGAATTATTTTTTCAGTAAATTTGATTTCAGGGTACCAAAAGGATGTAATTTACATCAACATTTGGTTTTGTTTGGTAGCTCTCTGCTACCGGACATGAAAAAAAAATAAGCATCAATGGCAACAATTTGAATATTTTATTAAATGATACAGCAACCTTCATTGAAAGGTGTTATCACTGACATTCACAGCATGGGCAGTGTGATGGTATGTGATGGCGTTTCCTGCCCAAGCTGTTGCAAGTACTCTTAATGAAGAAATGTAGTTGGGAGATGTTATTCCCGCACTGGCTCCACAGATCCAAAAAATATTAGACGAACAAATTAATGGACACTCTAGTTGTCTTTCTGAACTGCCTGCCTGTGTGGGAAAAAATGCTTTTGAGTATAACAGTATGTAGTTTACTGCTGATTTATGGCAGAGAGGAAAGGGTTCCTCCTAAAGGCATTGCCAGAAATCACCCCATTTTAGAGTCAAACTTTACCTTTCAGAAAAACTTGACCTGCCAGAAGAAGGTACGTATCTGACTGATTTCTTATCCACGTCACAGACTAAAATTCTGGTTTTGCTTGCGTGTGAAGCATATATTCTGGTATTGCAGCACTAATAAGTATATGGAGACACACTGAGGCCTTTGATGCCACTGTCCCTTTCTGTGAAGGCTGCTCTGGGTACAGATGATCTTTCTGTTTTCTGCATACATAAAATGAAGCAGGATGGGTTTCCTTTTGCTACCTGTTATTTGGGAGGGGAAATGAGTTCAAGTGCACTGTGCTCCCCGTTTGATAGTTACTTGAAAGGGAAAACACATTAGCAGAGCACTGACACCGAGGTGACGCAGAACCAGAAATGTTCCTCCTGCTTCTCTGCACAGCTCTCAAAAGCAGTGTCAGTCGCTATGGGGAACTATAAAAGGCCATAGCAACACCACGAGAAAATGTTTTTTACTGCAGCTTTGGCGGGAGCTTTTTGTTCCTCTTCCTCTGGCTTTTGAGTTGCACTGGAAGAAGGGAGAGGTCGGTGGTTTTTGATGGTGTTGCACGGCACAGATTAATGCTTTCCTCTTTTTCTTTATATTTTTCCACAAATACAACATTACAGGGATGCATGAACATCACAGTGCTGAACTAAATACTTGTTTTGTGGAAGACCTGCTGATCTGTAGACCTAGAGCTACGGTAGCAGTGCTCTCCAAACTGATTATCTCAAGAACAGGGAATCATCCTTCACGCCCTACCTGGCTTTTTAGTGGCAGATGGCTTGTACCCATCCAGTTTGGAGCATGGCAAGCAAAGAAGGTCCTTACATCAATCCCTACATGCTCATTTAGACCCTGCCTCTCCCAGGGAGTTGTGTGTCTTTCCCAGCACTGCTGGGGTGTACCTCAGCACCCGGCCTTTCCCAAATTAATCTGGGGCTCCCTTCCCTGTGCTGTTACATGGGGCTCTAGCCAGCTGGCTGCCACATTGTGCTGGTTTTCACTCTCTCCTCCACACCTATGTATCATTAATGCTTTTATATCAGTGAAATAGCTTCCAACAGGAAGCCATCAACCCACCCACCACCATCATGGTACCTCGATGAGGCTGGGGTGAGTGACAAGCAGGTCCCCACCTCAGGGGTGAGTCCTTTGGACCAGAAAACAGTTGTACAAAAAGTGTGGAGGGGTGAGGCAACACCTTCTCCCGTGCCCAGGTTTGTCATGGGGGCTGATGGTATGTGGGTGCCACCTTGCTCAGCCCCCTAACATGGGAGCTTTCTTCTGGTGGCAGAGTTTTAGCCACCTGTGAGACACAATGGTTTAGAAATTAGCCAACCCCAGAGATCTTGATTTGATATTCAAAACTTTGTCTTCAAAATCCCTGACTACAGAGGATCTTTTAAACATTGCAGACATTGGTAGGCATAAGTGAAACTGGGCAACTGTGCGTAAATACCTGCATGCAATTCAAGTGCAAAACATCATGCGCTGGATTCTGGAGAGAATATTTTAGTGATCATTAAATTTGTTTTCAAAAGTATCTTTGGCTGCTCATTAAGACCCACAGGAACTGTGAAAATTTTTGTACCTCTGAATGACAAGAGTGTTAAATCTTTCCCATTGCTATAAAATGTTACAGGTCTAGCAGTAAGGAATCAGAATGTAGTGAAGTTTAATTAAAATTGCTTTCTATGCATGCTCTGAAACAGGTCATTAAACGTTATTATGCACTATGGTTATTTCACCACTCATCAGAAAGTACTGTTATCCTGAAAAAAATATCTTGAGCCATGTGTAACATTTCAAAGATTCTTAAGTCACTTTTTAATCAAAGTCTCATTTATGTTGCAGTGCTATTATTCTAAGTTGTGAGGTGCTTAACATTTATTGATGCTGCTCTCTGCTTTTCCCCATGGACTGCATTGTGAGAAAAAGGCCAGGATGCCCACCTCTGCTCTGATTTCTTCTTTCAGGTCACTGTGAAACTTCACTACTTTTTGCAGGTGTTAATTTTCTGTATTTTCATATTAAAATTAAACTGGGTTGGATTAATTTAAATAGGGTATACTAGCATGTACAAATCCCTGCTAAAACAGTCTTTTCTTCTTCCTTTGAAACTTGTGTGGTATTCAATAACTCCTCACTGTTGAACAACAGTACCTGGGATGAATTTCTGCTTTTCCTCAAAATGGAAAAATATGTTATTTAATGATACTCTTCTAGAAAAGCTTTCAGACAATTTTCTTACAGACAGCTGGGTAAAACCATGTGCTGTTCTATGTCTGAAGTTTAAAATTCATGTCTCCTTATAGCAAGCTGCCCAAGCACAAATAAGTCATCTGTTTTAACAGCTCCTGAGGCTTAGGTTCGACACCTTCATTCCAAACTCCACTACATACGTGGATGTTTATCTTATCTCAGTGATCAAATAAAAAGCTATAGGAAAAAATACCATTTTACTTTTAAGAGCCTCATTCTTTGCTGGTTTTCCTGAAAACTGCAGCGTACAAATAAGCAGCTGGCAATTCTTGAATGTATGAAACTACTGACTGAGATCTTGCGACCTTAACTAATATCTGACTTGCTTACAAATAGCACATACCTTTCTTTCCTCTCTGAAAACTGAGCCCTTTCAAGATTATCCTTCAGAATAGGTTTTAATTTGCCATTAGTTTTCTGTAGTTTCAGTAAAGGGGACTTCTGTTGACCTTGTGTAAATGCGTGACCCCTGGAAGAGGAGATTCCTATTTAAACTGTTCACTGTACTGTGCCATAACATCCCTTCATTTCCTTGACTGTGCCCGGTAGTGACACTGGAATATTGTGAATTGGGAACACCAGTTATGATGGCTACCAAGAAAAAAATCTCAAATCATAGAGATGCCATGACACATCAATAAATGTCACAAAACTGGAGCTAGTCAAAAGACTGCTAAGAAAAACAAAATTTCTTGTCTCTATGTGTAGGAAAACCAGATAAGATTCTTGAATGCAAAAGAAGCTTCCATGCAATAGACATTTTAACATGGGCCACCGTGCAGTTTATGCTGTTGGCAGCATTTAAGGAAATCAACTTCACCGGTCTGCCTTAGATAGAATTTGGGATTAAAGCGTGTGCTTCTGTGCTGGAGGGGATAATAGTGATAATACAAATGCTTGATAGAGGAGCAGTTACAAAACAAGAAGGAACTTTATTGGTCAGAATAGGTCCTAGTAGCAGTGACATTATCTGCTTACCCCCAGCTTTCACTGTTCTTGAGGACAAGGTGGTTGCTAAGCAATCACAGAATTGGACAAGCAGATTCAGAGGTTGTTAGCACTGCTTGAAGTGGGAAGTTCACAATTCAAGCTGCACGTCCACCCTGAGGAAAAGATAAGCAGATGAATGAATCCAGCAGTGAACCACCCAGTGTCATCTCTGGTAGAAGCACCTGATTGCAGCCAGTTGCTCAAGGTGTGGTACGGAGCAAGTCTTTGTTGGACCACATCAGTCTTTCTCTGCCTGTCTGTTGTTATAGGTCATCTTCTAGTTCTCAGTTTTGTCCAGTAGACACAGGCTCCTATAAAGATAACTTCTTCCAGATGGAAGACAGAAGGCTGTATGAATTGCATGATTCACTTAAGTGCCTTATATGGACCCTCTGACCTTACAGCCCACCATTTACAGCCCCTGCACAACAAACTTCAGGTAATGAGGTAAGCCTTAAAAGCACTGAAAGTCTATGTGTCAAGCAATGATATGTCATACACTTGGCATTTGGAAATAAGTAAGTAGCTATGGCTGGAGAAAGAACTTCTGAAGCACAGTTTGTCCCGTAGCGTGAATTAAGACACAAGATAGGGGGTGCTAAAATTACTTCATACCAGTAAAGGAAATGAACACTCCTGATTTTCTCATTAGCTCAGTCTAGGGAAAGGAAAACTAATCCTGGACTTAGATGACAAAAAGATTAGCTCAAAGAACAAAACAAGTTTACCATAGCTATGCCAATGCAAAAAAAGTAAGCACAAAATAAGGTGTTACATTGAGAAAGCTGGAGCACAAGAGAAGCAGTTAAAATATGGTGACAGAGTTAGGACTTCTGCAAAACACAGATAAAACTTAATGGCTATACACAAAAGAACAAAAAAGTAATGATCATGATGGGCAGAGATGGAGTGACAAAAAGGATGAAGATTCATTGAAAAACTCAGACAATGCAAAGTCTGACTTCTGATATAGAGAAGGGAACACACAGTTCAGGCTGACTGAGTCTCTTTTTAAAGGAGAGTATAAAAGGATGGCATAAGCAGGTGAAGATAACATCAGAAATGCCAAAGGAACAAAATGAGATATAACTAGCAAGAGACATCAGAAATGTACTGGTAGCAACAGAGAGACACCAAGAAAAGAATTGGTCTGCTGTGCAGCAGAAAGAGAAAGCTGCTGATTGACAAAGCCCAAGTGTCAGAAGTGTTATACAGCTTTTTTGTTTAGCCTTACTGAAAGTGTCAGCTCTGATCAGACAAAACCAAACAGTGAGAACCTGGAGCTCTTAGTCTGGTTACACTCAGTATGGAGTTGCAGGCACAATGGTGGTATTTCATGCCACTCACAAAAATCTAAATGACGTAATAACTTTCTAGTGCGATAGAAAGTTGACATCTAGCATACAATACTCTCAGTGAGATGTTTACAGGATCTTACATGCCCTGAATTTGTCAATATTTTATGTTAAGAAGAACTTGGGAAAGCTGGAGGAGCAGGTTTTGTTTTGCTCAGGTTAAGTTGGTTTCTTATTTCATGTATTGGAATGATAATGAGTGTCTCTGGAAATAAAGTTCACCTGTGCTTACCTGGGCAGACCATATAATTGCCATACAGCCTATTGTGCACTTTAGCTGGACTGCATAATGTTTTAGTGCTAACAACTTGGTATCTATTTGATTTGCAAAATATTGTACTAAACCCAGGCACTCAGGAGTCTCTCTGTTGTAGAACAGGAAAAAAAATATCTCTAGAGCAATTTAATTCCATCAGCTTTCCCAATCACTTCAAGCAATTAGTTCTGAAGACTTTTGCTGAAATTTACATAAAACACATCCTTCCCTCTAATCCATTTCACAAGTGATAGATTATTTCTTGCATTGAGCTGCCAAAGGTGAGGCACAGAAAGGGAGACTGTGCTTGGGCTGCAGCAGATACTGAGAACAGCTTCAAGAAGAGCAAGGTCCCAGTTTCCCTCATTGCTTTCAGTAGAGTTACATGTTAGTGTAACAGGACCAAGAGATTATCCCTGTTAGTGAGAGAAGGTGACCCATAATGATGTTCTAAAATAGACAGTGGTGACATTTTTAGGTCTGGAATTGGTAGACAAGGAGGAAACAATTGTTAGAAAATGGTGGTAGACCAAGTGCTCTGGCAGTGTCTGGGTGGGCAAAGTAGTTGAGAGAATGAGAATAGAGCTTGTTTGCATGCTCGTAGCTTCTGTGACCAAATTCCATGTGAGTGTAGGATAAACAGTCAGTAATGCTTCTCACAGCCTGGGTTCTTGCTGCTCTCTACCACTGCTCGGAGTACCAGAGTCTACCCTATATGGACAAATCTTGTTCAAAACCAGGGATTTAACTGACCTAGGGGTTTTTTTCAAGTGCAGACCAAACACATGTGAGAGAGCACTTCTTGGAATAAGAGCGTAGCTGCTATTGCGACTCTACAGCTGGTATTATCCTTTTATCATACATAAAAGTATTTATTTCATTTCATACTGGGGTATGGATTCAAAGGAATCCCAGTGCAAGGTAGACTGGTTTGCCTCTCTGGCTTTTAAAGTGTCTAAGAAAGTTGGTGGTGCAGTGAGAAGGATCAGTTAGGCTGAAAGTTCTCATGTGTGTCTTTAATGAACAGATTTGATTTTACTTTGAACTCTTGTGCTAATTGTTTGTATTAGAGATGTACAAAATAATTCTTTTATGATGTGTCACTGCATCTAGAGTAGCTACAACTGTTCTAAAACTAGATTAATAGTCTCTGATATTCCCAAGTTTATTAACTGAGTTAAAAGCTTTAATATAAAATAGCATAATTGTTTTCAATTGCTTTTCCCCTTACTCACCTAATTAGGACCAGAAAAATGTTGTTATGAGTTGGAAAATACAGGGTAATTATTAGTATAAACTCAATTTAGGTTTGTTCTTGTTTCAGCCAAGGATTCACTTTTATTTTTTGGGCTTTCTGCCTTGATATTGCGATATCTCTGTACACCTAACTGTCAATTTAGGTAATGCAGGAAGAGGAGAAAGGGGAACCGCAGTCATGATCAGCATGGGAGATGCAGGAGCTCTGCACACTACATTGCATGGCACAGTCGTGCAACCCTGACTGTGGTATGGAGTTGTGGAGCATGTGTGAAGTCACCCTGCAACAAGAGAGGGGATAAGATCTCCTTTAACCTTCCAAGGAATTTCATGCTAGACAGCTACTGATGCAAGATAAGTTATCCTGCTTCACACTAGAGTGGATTCAAAATCAGGCCTTGCACTGAACAGTGATCCCATGGTTAGACCTAGGAGTTGGGAGACTTTGGTTCACCTTTCTGTTCTTCCCCAGCATCCAATGTGATCTTGTTAGAGGTCTTAATGCCAGATTCCCGGAAGCTATTTAGCAGGCCCCTGGGTTTCAGTTTTGTTGGAATTGGAAAGGTGATGTTCTTAGCTTTTGTGCTAGAGGGCTGTAAAAATGAGGACAACCTGCTCCCTTTCATGGACATGTGAATGAAAGTGATGTGGTCCAGTACTAGAGAAAACTTAAATAATGGAGAGAGGTTAAAAATGTCCTTTCAAACATACATAGCTAAAACCAATTACCTTTCTGTTAAACTACTTGTGTTCTTTAGAAATGCTTTTGGTGTGACTGATTACATTTTAAAGAATTTTGAATATGTTTTGGAGAAACATGGCAGAGCTGCATTGTGGAAAGTTCTTCTGCCTCATCTTCCATTTTTCCGCAACACCTAGAATCATCTGAGGGAGCCCAGTGCCCTGTGGTGGATTACTTGTTAGCCTGCATTTCCTTCTCTGACACTTCAGTGTGGGTATTTCTGCAGGCTAGATGTATCTTGATACACCAGTGTAGACATTCAGGAAGTGACATGAACACATATGACAATTACATTCTTCTCTTAACAGTTTTAGAATTTCATACTTGCAGAAGTATCAAGTGATCCAAATACCATAATTCAAATTACATCTGAAGCAAATTTGCCTGGTGTTAATTTCTGATATTTCGACCAGTACCACATTTTAAAAGCAAGGAAAGAGCATATGGCAAAAGCCTTATGCATAGATGCTGATCAACTTAAAAAAAAGATTGAATTAATTATAAAGACTTTGAATTTCTTTGCTGTCTCTGTTTTAAGGCTGAATATTGAATGAGTAACTGGAGGGGGCGATACAGTGTGTCTATGGAACTATGACAGGAAGTTTTGTCTCTGCATATGTTAAAAAGAGAGATTTTAAGAGTTTTCAGAAAAATCAAAAGTTGGAAGTGATGAAGACTGCTTTTTCTTTTTATTTTACTTACTTTTAAACTATGTATTCTCCCTCCTTTTTTTTCCCCTTTATTTTATTTTTTAATTTTACCAAATAAATGAACTAAAATCTCAGTCTACATTACTGCCCAAAGCAACTTTTCAGCACAGCTCCCATTGCCTGTTAAAGTAATAGGAGTAAAGTAAGAGTAAAGTAATGAGGAGCGTCTGACAGAACTGGGATTGTTTTGTTTGGAGAAAAGGTGGCTGAGGGGAGACCTTATCACTCTCTACAACCATCTGAAAAGAGGCTGTAGTGAGGTGGAAGTCAGTCTTCTCCCCCAAGTAACAAGTGATAGGATCAGAGGAAATGACCTCAAGTTGCTCCAGGGGAGGTTTAGATTGGATATTTGGAAAAATTTCTTCAACAAAAGGGTTGTCAGGTGCCAGAACAGGCTGCCCAGGGAAGTGGTTGAGTCACCATCACTGGAGATATTTAAAATACATGTAGATGCGGTGCTTACAGGCTTGGTTTAGTGGTGGACTTGGCATTGTTAAGTTAATGACTGGACTTGATAATCTTAAAGGTCTTTTTCAACCTAAATGTTTCTATGATTCTATGATTTTTCCCATTCATATCATGAGCTTCATCTGATCTCTTGAGCTACCTGAAAGTGTAGCACCTGTTAAAGTCTTGGAGTAAGTCATTGACAGCTACAAGGTACGGGATATTTGGGTCAATTTGGAGAAAAAAATCAGTTAACTATATAGAGGGATTCAAAGCTTCCAAACTGGGATTTGAGATATTGAGAACGGATTATCTAGTTTTATTTTAGTTTTGTTATAGAACCTGAATTTTCTTGGTGTTTCCAAGTTGATGATGATAGCAGTTGAAAATAACAACCTGAATTTGCCGTAGCACCAGAACAGTTTAGCCAAAGTAAACAGCAGTTTATGTCTAAGTGATTTCTGGGCAGCAGTGAAAGCAGGAGGATATTTTCCATAAGAAAACTTGTAATTAAAAGCTGAAATTTTGTGTTGAAAAATCCTGTACTATGCCTCATAGAATTGTAGTTCCAGTACATCCTGCTTTCATTTTTCCCATAGGCCGAGTTCCCAATTAAGGGATAATAATCCGATACATCACAGATTTTCTTTCTTGAGACCAGAGTCATAAATCATGAAAGATTGTAATGTACTATAAAAGATGCAGTTACCAGTGGGAAACCAAAACCACACAGCTACTTCCACTGGACAGTGAATAATCCATACAAAGATTAATATTTCAGTTTTCTACAAAAACGTGGAAAGAAGATTAATCTAATCAACTTTTCTGTTTCACAATGTCTTGCTTTTCAATCAACTTAGTTTAGGTACAATTTTTTTCAGCAGTTCCTAAGCTTCAGTCTTGAAAATACTGATGTTTACCTGAAAAACTATATTGCTGAGAGCAAATGTAAATTTCCTGTGAAACAGAAAGGTCAAATATGTCAGTAGTACTGTAAACTCAGGAAAACTGAGTTTTAAGCATACTTAAGTAACTAGAATGTGAGATATTGGGACTTTCTTAGGGAAAATAAAGTCCTGTGAGATAAAGACAAGAAATAATCTTTTGCGAAAAGATTTACTGAAAGTTTTGGTTTATACTAATAGTCTTTCTTGCAGAGTGAACATGAGGTATGCTTTGTTTTTCCAGGGAATATTGGGGGACATCATATGTGTGAAGAAGAGAGGGGTTTGAGCTGATAAAGGCTGTTTTACCAGAGCCTCACCCAACAATTGGTTTAAAAAGCAGTAGAAGCTAACTCTTGCAGAAGAGTTTTCCATCTCCCCTGTTGTCATTTGATTCTGATTTGACTGGACAGTTTACTTTCCTTAAAAACCTTACAATTACTGTGCATTTGACTTAGTCATTTAAGTAATATTTTTTACCACTGTGGGCATAGCATCCTTTTATTATTTGTGAAACGGCACTAGCAATCCAATGATTGTCATCCTTGGAGGAGGCTGGTGTTACAATCAGACCTTGACAAATCTGTGGGCTGTGTTGTCCAGTCCTTTTTGACGAGATTATGCCAGGATCTTCTTTGGATGGTGCTTTTGGAATTTTAACTGTGAGGAAATCAAAGAAAACCTGTACTCCAATCCAATAAAATAGAGTTTGAGAGTATCTTTTGGGTGAGTAACAGTTTGTAACTCTAATGTTTGACATACTGCTAGGATAGTTGTAAGTACTTTTTCCTTTTGTTCAACATTTGGCAAAATGTGTATCCTTTTACAGCACACACATCAATTCAGAGTGTGTGTTGAAGGTTTAAGAGGGTTAACAAGGACCTTGAACCTCAGACAAATGCTGTCTTCCCTCGTGGGTACCTTGTTGCAGTGATTCTTCCTACCCTGTGCCAATTCTTCATTCTCTCCTTCGACCTGAGCTAGAAATAGTTTAACTTTTTTCATTCCTTACCTCATCTACCTCCTACCTCCTCCCGGATCCCACTTTTTTGGGTTGTAGGTTGCTTGTAGAGGCCCGATCGCACGATGCATGTTGCTGCCAATCACATAGCACCACCCAATCAACTTTAAACCTTTCAAACAATGCAAGTAGATTAGGTACAGGGAGAAGGATTTGTGGGATGCTAAACATAGCTGTTAGGTCTCATTTCTCCTTTCTTTTGCTCACTCCCATAACTTCTGTACTGCTGGCCTGTCCTTCTCCTAGGCTTCAATGGGAACTGCATTTGAAATATGAGCTTCACTGTGGTGGGTGTGGGCCTTTGCTCGTCTTTCACTGTAGGATTGATGAGTGATGAGGGGAAAAGAAGCCCACACTCACCTTAACAAACCTTGCAGAGCATCTGGTGCTGCTCAGCAGTGTGGTCTGCTTCCTGCCTGAGTAAACCAGTGATTCAGTAGAAAGGGTTAGCCAACAAAACAGAAAATGCAGAAACTGGCATGGTAGTCAAGAACATTTGGGCATATATCCATATCCTTCCTTAGGGCCAGAAAGTGAGAGGTAGAAAGCTTACTCATGGTGCTGATAACTTATAGAATGGAAAGACCAAGAAGATAATGAGATAGAAAAGCTATGTGCTGTTCTTAAGCCATAATTATATAGGGTTGTTTAAGAGCAATAAGGGAAATGGTGAATTCAAGCTGGAATTGGAAAGGCAAGACACTATGAAGTTGGCTAAGAACTGGGGAGCCTTTTTTATGAAAGGAGTTGAAAATGACACATATTGAGTGTCTGCAAAATTAATTTTGAGAGAAGTGACTGATTTCAATGCACTCATAAAAGAAGTAAGCAATAGCAGGGATGGGTGGGAGATGAATGTTTTAACCTACACTGAGGTTGTAAATTTAAAAATTGTCATCTATCCTTCCACTTGAGCTAGAGATGAGAGAAATGCCAAAGAGCTGCTTGAATAAATTTTTCAATTTATTTTGCTCCACTTGTCTTCAGACTACATTTAGCATTTGTTTTAACAATCCAGGCAAAACCAGTTTTTACTTAAGGGGACAGGTAGCAATCCAGTTTTGATCACAGCAGTTGTCTGGGGATTATACCATGTTATAAAATAACAAATATAACTTGACATATTTGTGGGCTATAAAACATACAAGCTGTCATGGGTATTTTGGGTACCTCTGAGGGAGAAAAGAGAGGCTGTTTACTTCATGACTACAATAGTACTTTCATACTTTGAAGAGATGTTATGTAACATAAATACTTGAAAGATTATTGTGATGTCTAAATATGTATATCATACTCATACTTAAGTTTCCTAATGGCTGTGAGTTTTGCATCAGCACCTCTTAGTCTACAAGGGTCTCACTGGTACACACAGGGCAAAAGCTGAGACTTCAATAAAAAAAGGACCACTGTGAAAGTTTGTACATCAAAAGGGGAAAAAATCATATCAGACTGCACCTTGCTAAACAAACAATATTTTGGGTTTTGTTTATGTATGGTTCTCACTGCTGGAAAGAACCTGCCCATGTTTGTCAGAAAAAACTAGAGGATTTAGTGTGGAGCAGTTTAGTGGATGCTGCTAAATTGTTCCTGTACACTTCTCTCTTCTTGGTGCTCTCTGCTTAGCTGCTGCCTTATTTATAACTTTCTCATTCTCAAAAGTAAGCAGAACTAGCATATCAAATAGAGGTGGCTGAGTAAAATGCGTTGCCTACATTGTGACAAGTTTTACCTATATTTGCTAAATACAATAGCCAGTGAAATGCTATTTGCAAAATACAGGATTTGATGCCTACCAATGGATGAATGTGTTCAAAACATTTTTATCTTTAGTGCTCATTCAACAGTAATTTGTTTTTTGAAATCTTTAAAACAAATATTTGATTTTTGTGTGCCTAGACTTCTAATCCTTAAACTCCTACTTAGGTGTGACAGGAAATCCAACTTCTGAAATGAGGGTTCAAATACCCACAAGCTAAAGAGACTCTGGAACTCAAACTTCCTTCTTTCTGGAGGAGCAACTAGTGACTATTGCCTCTTTCTGCTCTTTAGTTATTTTCAGTAGAGGTTTTTTGGTTGGGTTTTTTTTGGGGGGGGGGAAGTGGTACCTTGCAGCCACCTTCTCGTCTGACATGGAAGAGGATATGCATTATATTGCCATGAGTAAAATAGTGACACTAACACTGCTGCCCTTCTTCAGTAAAACTGTGCTTGATAATATTATAATATTAATTTTTTTCTTGCTCAGTGTAAGCAAGTATTTTCCCTTGAAATTTGTTAGGTTTTGCTTTACAGTATGAGAAAATACATAAATTATGCAAGTTTGTTCCCAGAGATTGAAGACAAAGTGCATTATCAGAAAGAGGTTAAGCAAGCTCTTCTATCTTCAGGCTCCTCAGAGAAGTGCCCATATGAAGAGTCATCCTAAGCAGTCTCTGTAGTTAATTAGAAGAGGAAAAGGGGCCTGATGTTAGTAAGGTGGTATCCAGGACTGAACTTTGAATTGACTCCAGCTGCTGTGTTATCTTGGTACCATAGTCAAATCTGGTGGGCTTCTCAGTCCCTTTGCTGCTTGTGGAGAATTGTTCTGTGTCAGTGTGCCCCATCTTTAGCATAGCAAAGAAAAAGACAAAACAGCCAACAGTTGTTACCCAGTTCCTGAGGCCCATGACAGCTTCCCCATGAGGATGATGTGTCTTTACTAAGTTAGGTCAGGTGATGGGGTGGAGGAGTTGTGGTACAAGCCCGCAAGTGGGGTGCATATGTCTTCCAACAAGGCTTCTTAGACCACATGTGCTAAGAGGCACCAAATTGTGGGTTTCTGCAGTGCTGCAGACTCTTCTCAGACTTAGGTTCCCATGTGGGATGTACCTCTGACCGATAGATCAGCAAAATACCAGTGGCTTTTGGTGCTGGAGAGAAGTGATAGTATTGCATGTGGGGTGCAAGAGTTCCCAGGCCTGCAGAGAGAGAGCAGAAGGGAATGTGAAGGTGGACCAAAGGGGTGAAAACTACACCTGGCACTAAGCATGGCACTCAGGTCTGCTAGACAGGGCCAAAGGACCTCCTGAGGAGATGCGGGAGACCTGTTACATGTATGAGTTCTCTTAGTGTTTTGTGTTCTTATTTTTCTATTAAATCAGTGAGGTAGCTTTTGCAAACATCTAGAAAAATTAATGGAAACTTGAAAGGGAACGGATGACTTTACAGAATTTTCCCTGCTGGGATAGGCTCATGAAAATAACACAGGTGTAATGCAAAACAGATGTCTCCTAAAGAAATTATGTATAAGCTCAGAACAGGATGATTGTTCTTGTTCAGCCAGATAAGGTTTATTTCAAAGGCATAATGCAGTTTTAGCAAAACATACCTCTATTTTCCAAAACACCTGTGCTGAAAAATAGACATACTTTGTTTTTTGCAAAGGTATTTCTGCAGAAACGTGAATAAAATAGAAGGGGAAAGGGTGCTACTGCGTTTGAAAGGGAAAGCAAGGGTTTGGAAAGCACTTTTGAGACTAAAGCGCTCATTGATTAGAAATTTGTGAAGGTCGCCGCCATCTAGTGATGAGATGTTGAAGATGTTGCTTAGAACGAAACGGCACCAAAACATGAGGTGTCTTTTGCAGCTGTGTCTATATCCACTCAGCACACTAGGTGCACCCTGAACCAGTGGGTTTTTAATGTGTGTGCTGTGTGCCACATAAGTTAACTGGGATCAGGAGAGACTTATTGAGACTCAGTGTATTTGTTCCTGTGGACTGTTCTTGCTTTACAATCCTAGAGCAGGGTACTCATGTAACTGACTGTATTTGAGTGCAGTTTTAAGAGAAAACAGCAATCCAGCAACTTTACGAATAAAACCCCAACGGTCAGGGCAATGAAGGTTACTCATGAACGCAAGATGGACAGTACATGTCCTCTCTTATGAACACCCCCATCAGGCCATGTTGTAATTTTAGTTTAAGAAATTAAAAAATGTAGCTAAATGCACCCACTTCTTGTTCCTGGTTTGGCAAATTATTTGAGCACTGTGTATAATTGCATATGTGAATAGTTCTCAACTGTTTTAATCTAGGTGTAAAATGTCTACAAAACTAATCACTGTCATCTGAACACAAGGGTAGTACAGCATGCAAGTGGTTTGGGAAACTTGAATCAAGATTTACGTGTTTTAGAAACTTTGAGAACCTGGTCTGCGCACACAAAGTCTACGCCTGGTCAGTGTCTACAAAGGTAACTTTTTCATGTTTGCTATTATTTTTCAGTAGACATGCTTCCTTGGATCCCACCTGTGTCTGTCTGATTTCTTCCAAATGTCTTTACTGGGTAAAGAGAAAAGGGCATGGCAGAGAAGGAAACACAGACTCAGGTGAAGACAGACTTTTCACTGACAGCTGTTGGCTTGGAATTGTTCAGACAAGAGAGATAGGAAATTTACTTTGTGTAGGAGTTCAAAGAAACTTCCAAAATTGATAAGCTCAGCCAGATGTGAAGATGGATGGAACTTTAAGGGCCAACAAGCAAAACTGACATTTGCCCGAGCAGTTGAAACATTATGCCCACCTGAAGCACTAAATCCAGAAAACCAACCCTGGCTTCACTATTCCTTCCTGCTAAACCTGCACCTCACACGTCCTCTAAAGAGATCCACAGCTTCTCTCCTACTCTGCAGTGCACCTGAGGTGACAAGCTGGTCTGACTAGTGGTCCCGCAGCCTGTGACCCCCACAGGTGAGTGCCGAGGAGCCCGAGAGGCCACAGGGCTGTGCTGCTTCCGCTGGCAGTCACTCAGAGGAGCTGCAGTACAGGGCAGCAGCACCTCCTCACCATGGCCCTCCTGAACCAAGTGGTTGCACTTCTGACACATAACCCAGTCTTAGGCCCCGGTATGAGTGTTGGATCCTCGAGAAGTCATTGACTCCTTCACAAATGCTAATAGAGGAATATGTGGGGATAGGGCCAGCTTTCTGCTATAAGATTTTGCTTCCCAAGCTCTGCCCCAGTTCAGATAAAGGGACACACAGGCACGTGAATGTGGAGCAACTCCGTTGACCGAGGTGAAGGGTATTGCCTTAGCAAAATTATAGTTCACATGAAGGTTGCGATGCTTGCTGCAGTGTGAATACGTGCTCCTGAGCCCTCTGCAAGCTGCAGGCACTGGAAATGTCCTGCTAGAACAGAGCTACAGTAATGGAGCCTTCTGGCCCTGAACATGTATGTTACTGTTGCTAGGTCACTGCATTATGAAAAAGGGGCACCTTGTGCCTCTAAATTTGCTTCCTTTCCAAAGCTGATTGCCACCTACCAGCCGAAACCTGATGACCTTTCTGGGGAAGGACGATAATCAAAAGTGTCATCAAGAGACTTAATCTGATTCATTATCTCGGCACGTATCCATTCAACAGCAGGGGCATGAAGCAGCAGCATCATAACAACGACCTTGACCAACCCGCTGGACTTCTGATTTCCCTGAACCAAATTGTGCCAGCAGCACGCATTACAGCAATCAAACTCAATCTGCTTTGTGCCACCAGTCTAAGTTTATTATAACTGACTTGCAGTTCAAAAGGGCCTGTTGCTCAGTCATCTAGTTTAAATGTTATGCCAGGGATAAAGCTAAGTGGTACTAAGTCAATGAGAGGCTCAAATATGATGCAGGGAGTAAGTCTCTTGGAACTACTTTTATGGAAGAGATCCTTGGGTTTTGTTTTCTGCTGGAGGTCAGCTAAGGAGATTGCCTTATTGCTAATACCAAACCCCAGTAATCTACTGTTTGGGCAGATCAGTGACAAAAGGAACCAATCCATTCAGCAAAAAGGACTGATACTGCAGTCCTTACAAGAATAACTGAAATCTGATAAGCTGAAAAAATATCAGACTGCAACTAGGGAAATTGTTGAAGCTTGTGGGTTGATGAATCATGCTTGTGACCTTAGATGACCAAAATGAAAGGCCCTTAGTTTCTTAATATCTATGGGAAAGCATAAGGACATTATAACTCTCCAGCTACTGCCTAGCTGGTAACTTCGGTATTCACAATGTCTCCTGGGTCTGGCACTACTCAGTATTTTCAATACTGATGGAAGTGGTGCTGAAAGGTTTGCAGCTAATATCAAGCAGGAAAAAGTTCTCAGAATACGGAAGGACAGAATTGGAAGAATGCTCTGGGGCAAGAAAATGAAGTCACGATGAACCTTGGTGACACCAAATATAGGATACCAGAGAAAGACAGGGATAAAAAATGGTGAAAACCCACATTCAGAAACAACAGGCTAGGTAAGGACAAGAGACAGCTTAAAAAAGGACTAAGATAATACCAGTTCTGCTGTACTGTGGCATAGAGATCTAACGGAAAAAGAAAGTGATGGGAATTGTTTATAAGCTGTGAAGTAATGCATTTTCTGGGCTGCATAGGGAAGAGTGTGGCCAGTAGGTCGAGGGAGGTCATTCTCCCTCTCTACTCTGCACTGGTGAGGCCACAACTGGAATACTTCAGTGGTTCCCAGTGACAGGACAAGGGGCAGCAAGCTGGAACATAGGAAGTTCCACTCAAATATGAGGAAGAACTTCTTTACGGTGAGGGTGATGGAGCACTGGAACAGGCTGCCCAGGGAGGTCGTGGTGTCCCCTTCTCAGGAGATTTTCAAGACCCGCCTGGATGCAGTCCTGAGTGATGTGCTCTAGGCAGCCCTGCTTTAGCAGGGGAGTTGGACTAGATGATCTCTAGAGGTCCCTTCCAACTCTGACAATTCCGTGATTCCCTACGTGGCACCAGGAAGTCTTCTTCTGCAATACTTAGTGTAGTACGAGGGAGGCAAACTTAAGAAGTTCAGAGAAAAAACACGAGACTGGTAATGACAAAATAAAACTTTATGACTAAATATTGAAGAATTTGGAATTAATCTGCAACAAACTGAAAGGCGATCCATTTTTCAAATAGATGAAAAAGTTGTGAAAATAGAAGATACTTTTTTCTATGTTATGTATGGACGGGATAAGAAACTGTGAATTTAAACTGCATCAAACTTTGTTAGATAAAGCCAATATTTTCTTGTAGTAAATATAGGCACATGCTAGATCATATGACTCTTCTGACAGAAGGTAATGGAGTCTGGAGTTCTGAAAACAGACCAGACAAAAATCTATCACGAATGCTGTGGGGATATCTGATCTTAGAGAAAGGGGTGAGAGAAAATGGAAAAACCTGCTTCCTTTAAATTTCTCCCACCCTCATTTTTCCATCATGAAAATGTACCTTCTCAGATAAGAGCATACATTTCACCTTCCCCGTAAACTCAGCAGCTCCTTGAGAGAGCAGACCATTGTTTCAAGATTTTAAACTCAAGGAGAATACAAAGACTGACAATCAATTCTTTACATATATATAGCCTCCAAAATGACTCACACTTGCCAAATTTAGCAGCTTTCACTGATAATCACGATCAGTTAAGATGAGTCATGTTAGGGCATTCCTGTCACATCCAGATGATAACACACCTTCCAGGAATATAACACGGTACATATTCCTGAGCCTTGCTACTCCACGCAAAACTTCAGGCTGTATTCATATCAGTTATAAATGAAACTGTTAGAAAGTGACTTTTTATACATTAAAAATAGGATTTTAAAGAGCAGTCTTGAGCTAGAAAGCCTTTCATATAAATGCTTTTTCAAATCAAACCCCCAAAATCTGATGTGTGAGACACTGTTTCTATATATAATTTGCATTGTGTTTGAATTTGGAACTCAGAATTTTATAATACCCTTCTTCTCATTGAGCAACAGCCCATCTGCTGTACCATGTTATCTTACAAAATAAAAAAAGAATGCAAAGCAACCATGATGCTGATGCATGATAGTGAAGTGGACCTAGATAGAAAGAAGGGTGTCCTGTTCCAGCCCTATCTCCTGAAGGGCGCCTTCTCTGGAGGTGTGACAGCTGGGTTTGAGCTCCCTCTGCCCGAGGGAGCCATTGAAGCAAGGCACCCTGCTTCTTATGGCCAAGCCAACAGTTTGCTACATAAAGGTAGGCAAAAATGCCTTATATACTTGTCTTTAAGAGCCGAGTAGCACAGGAAGCAATTTTTGGCTGTGAAGCCCAGCCTCACACTGGGAGAAATGCACTTTTCCTTGGACTTCCTTTAGCTGCTGGCTTGCATCCCACTGCTCAGCCTGCTAGCTGTTGTTGATGACCTACTGTATGGAGACCGGGGAGACCTCGATTGCTTTTTCTTGGAACCTCTCATTTTTTTCTGTCTGCCCAAATTCACCATCACCCTCAACCTCTGGTCTTTAGAAAAAGAAATTTTAAAAATTCTGCATATGGTTAGGCGTCTCACCTAAACACAAGTGGTGTTACCTTGGGCTCTGTCTCTTTGTGGCTTTGCTTCAAAGGCAAATATTTGCCACACGCCTTAAAGTGCTTGATATCAAGGCAAGGTTGTACCCCAGTGCTGGCATGTGTTTCTAAGAGACATCTCAGGCACAGCACGCAAGAGGTTTAGGATGCATTTGCCACCTGGTTTACATATGATTCCTGGCTTTTTTCTGTTTTGTTTCCTCATTCCCTTCTGATAGAGACTTTGCTTATGGAGGTGAAGTTCATGTTTTTGTGCACTCACTGTCAGTATCATTAAATTTTGGCACTTTTGGCTGGATTCATTTTGTGTAACGTAGAGCCAAATGTTTGTGCCCTCATCTCTTTCCTTTTCAGATGGCAAGAGCTTTTAATGTGTTTACAGGGTGAGGAGTGCCAGAACCTACCACTTAACAGATTGTCTTTCACATACAAAGCGTTTAATCATTTAATTAAGCAGTAACACATTAAGCCATTAATGTGTGTCTTGGGTGTGCTGGGAGACACGAGGCTAAAGGCAGAGTGACTTCAGGCACCTCAGCAGTGCTTTCATGCTTTGTTAATGTGCATCCTGGAGTGGCCAGTTGCTGTCATAATACGGACTTTCTGTATTTGAAAGAGCTTTTAAATTTTTTAAACACACTTCTTTTATGTTTTATTGACTACATTTCTCTTTTGGAAAAATGGGTTATTGATGTTGGTCTGTTGAGACACCTGCATGCTAACTCTGTGCTGACCCTAGCTCTTTCCTCAGCTATTAAAATACATCCCAACTTCCTTTTTCTCAGCTTTGGGTAATTATAGATGATGGAAAACGTACCAGACAGGAAAAATTCTGATGAAAGCAGGGTCACAGTTTTGGGGCTCATTTTTCTCATTTTGTATTAGTTCTGTTAATAAGATATAAAAAGCACTACCAAACATATAATAATGTATGCTATTAATAAATGCATACAATATCATTATATATTAGTAAAATAATACTATTCACACTTGCACTTTGCAAATAGGATAGTGGTGTTTGAGTAGGTCACAACAACTGCATGAAGTAGGTAGGAATACTGTAAACTAAGGTATATAGAAATTAAAGTTACATATTTATGCCGGTAAACACATTTTATGGAGTGACTCTGTTATGGGTATTTTGCATGTATATGTTACATTTCCAAAGCAGTAGAGAAAAGTGCACACAGGAAAATTAAGAATAAAATAGTTACAATGACTTTTAAACAATACAATGATTCGTGTCCAGCTAAGACCAGAAGCCTTAAATGAACTGTACCCTAAGAAAAGTGTACTGTATGCTTGGTGCAGTTTAAATCTGTTCCTGAATTTCCTGTCCTCATGGATATATTCTCTTTCTCCTTGCAGTACCTGATCACATTTTTGAAGGTAGTTAACCGACTCTCTTTTCTGTTTTCTCTTTTCTAAACAATTTCCTTTAGCTGTTCCCTCAGGTTATGTTTTCTACACTTCTCTTCACTCTTATTACCTCTCTGGACTCTCTCCATTTGGCTCATGTCTTTCTTGAAGTGCCGTGCCCAAAACTAGACATCACACCCTTGCCGCTGACTTACCAGCTCTGAGTAGAGTTGAAGTCCCCGTAAGGCAAGGCAGAGCAGCTCACAAAGTACTTCAATCCATATCAGCTGCCAGGAGTGTCGATAGGCCACTCCAGCAGTCAAGACTCACTGAGATGCAAGAGAGTCCTTGTCACGTTCCCTCCTTCCCCCCACTCTTAGCAATGCACCTACCACTATAGAGAAAAGTAGGCTGTACTCCTTGATTCCTAACTACGGATTATTCACAACATGCCGGTAAATTGGAGTCAAGGCTGCGGTGATTATCTAAGGATGACTCATTGTTGCCTTCTTTGAAAAGTGGAAACACATCAGCTCTGTCATTCCTGAATTTCCAACTGTATTTCCCTCTCTTTGTAGTGTCTAAGATTCCTGAAAAGCAATGCACGTTTGGTACGTTGTGCACTGGTATATGTGGGAAACATAAACAAGGTAATTGTCTGGGAATGCCTATTTAAAAAAAAAAAATTCCTAAACTACCCCAGATAAAAACCTCCTCTCCTACAGCTCAGAGAAACAAGGGACCTATTTTTTTTTTTCTTCTTATAGATGATCTTTATACCACTCAGGTGAAGAGTTTGTCTCTAAGCTCTTTGAGGTTAACCATGTTACAGCCTATTCCTCAGGTTAATTCTCAAGCTAAAATCAAACTCTGGTTATATAGTACTGGTACTTTCTTTTCTCTGTGTTTGCATGTGATGGTTCTAGATTTGAGTCGAGTTTCTGAATGAAGGGGAATGTCAAAATGCCACTGATTTTCATCTATTTTATGCACTCTACATCAAGTTCAGTTAAAGCATCCAGGTGGCTAGAGGTATAGTTGAATATTTATGGTATTCAAAATTAAGAAATGTCTGGATGTGACTGATTATTAAGTAACTACAGCTCTTCCAAAAGTTCCTCTAAGGACTGTAAGGTATAAAGACTGATAACTGCTGCTGGAATTTTGACAGTGCTTGTAATAGGAGTTAAAGCAAGAACTGAGAAGGCTGTGTGCCAAAAATTTCCCTTTTCCTCAAACGTGACCATGGAAGGCCAGTTGGTCCATGATATGAATTAGGACAAGAAAGGATTTTCTGGACCTTGTTCATGTTTGAAAGGTATTTGCACAGATGTTCTTAGTGACCTCTAATGGCCATCATTTTGGGGGTAAAGTTTCTATTTCAAAGCTGTGTATGGGCTTACTGATATCAGAGACAAAGTAGATGTGACATAGAGCCTGGTGCAGGAATCCTATGAATTTCATTGGTTTTGACAGGTAAAACTCAACAATTTTGGCTGGGGTTTACTTTGCAGTGTCAGAATCAGCAAAAAAAGTAGGCTGAAAAGTTGGACTAGAAAGTTGACTAATAGCTACTCCTTCAGGTCTACTCCAAATCGCTTAATCTTTTGCTTCTTTGTGGAAGCTGGGTGAAGCTTCTGTAAAAGTCTTAAACCCCTATAAGCTGGCTATGTTTGAAATATATTTAAACATCTAGTATGTGTGGAATTTATGTTTCTAGTAAAATCCTGAGTAGTTTCTGAGATCTGTTCATTCTACATCGAATTATTTTCTTTGTCTTGACATTCTCCCGGACGAGAGACAACCTGTTAGAGAGTTTGAACTTCAGATCTCTGGTTTGCTGAGGCTGCATTACAAATATTGCAAAGGGATTATTCTCAGTATTTTTTTTCTGCAGAGTTCCCTACAATGCTGAACTTGGCTGGAGTATTCTTGCACTATCCAGGCTGAAGATTTTTGGTTTTTTTTCCCACCTCATCATCTTATAGAGCCATTTGGGTCGGAACAGACCCTTATGCCCTTTCGGAGGCAGGTTGCCGCCTCCCCTGCTTCCAGAATGAACACTTTTCCACGGAAAATTTCCTCTGATCTCTTGCGGTGTGGTTTTGGGGGTTTGTGTTTTTTTTTTTCCCGAGTTTTTCCAGGTAGCTGCCGGGCGGTGCGCTTCCTCCAGCCGCCACCAGATGTTGCTAGCATCCCTACGGAAAAGCCAGCTGCCGGGATGGGAAGCGGGAGCCGGCGGCTGGGCTCGCAGGGATGGGGAGGGGAGGGCAAGGGTTTGGACCCATTCTGCGGCTCGGCTCAGAACAGAAAGCGAGAAAGGAAGTTTCAGTGTGGTTTTTCTTTTTTAGCAGCCTCGCTTCTTGGCTGAAAAGGCGTCCCCGGGCCGGCTCCTTCCTAAATGCCAGCTGCAGGGAGGTAAAAGCTGGAGGAGAGGATGGGTGAGCTGATGGCCGGTTTGTCCAGCACGTTCTGTTTTGTGCAAACTCAAGGTTTGCCTGTAAGCTTTGCCGAGGGGATGAGTAAGGAAATAGCAGATTTTGAATGAAATACTAATAATTTTGGTTAATATGGGTCTGATGACCCGGTGCTCAGCCGAATGTGCGACACAGTGACAAGAGGTTAAGGAACGGAGAGCTGCAAAGGTCTTGTATCCAAGGCACTTTATACCTCAGGACCCTCTAAACACAAGTCCTTTGTCAAACTGCTCCATTGTCCACTGCCCTTCTGCTCGGCCATGAGCATCAAAACGCATTTTTAAAGGAATGTTCTTTTGCTTTCTCCACTTTTGTTCTGAGAGAAGGTCATAGACATTAAAGACCTCACGTCCTGTAGCTAAATCAGTGTTGTTCATCTCCTGAATTCCTTTAATTGCTTGTTTCTTCTTCTTCTGGAATCAAATTCAGTATCCTCAACCTGCAATTTTTGGCTTTCTATTTCTTCTTTAGCGCTAATTTCTCAGTCAGTCTTTCATCCCAGCTGATCCCTTCTTCCTGCTTTTATCACCAATTCTTAACTGTTTTATTTTCCTTATTGGGGTTAGTCTAGAATTCTAGATAGAAAACTTACCTTTACCTGCCTAATTTTTGGATTCTTCTGATCCCAACTTCGGCACCGGCATACTGTTAGAACAGACCAATTTACTTTACCAGAGAGAGCTTTTGTGTTAAGGTTTTGTGTTTAATTCCAGTTACTCTTGCCCCAGTACTTTTTGTGTCAGCTTTTTCTCTTAAAAAAAATCAAGTTGAAGCAACAATACATGGAACACGAATCAGCAGCAGTATAGTCTTTACAATTGTGTAATAGCAAAGAGTGGCACTAGGCTCAACATTTTTAGTTGCTATAACATGCTTTTATTCTATGAGTTCCTATCAAGAGCTAATATTTAAAAGTGTAAATGAGAGAAAAATTAGATTACATTTTCTATGTTTCTTTTTAATATTCAGAACTGGATGTGAACAGAGACAAAGATATATAATTAGATAAATGATTCATTCTTGATGCATTAGGATATGACTTATGCTTAAATAAATCCAGCTGGAATTATGTCCCTCTCAGTCACGTAGAAAGCAGGAAAAAATGCAGTGGATAAATTTCTTATGTTCAGCTAATGTTCAGCTGATATTAACCAGCATGCCAAACTGCATGCTACTTGAACTTATCCCTCATTTCCCATGAAAAACACATTTTCACTGTTGGTTTGTTTTTTTTTTTGGGTAACAGTATTCACTTGATACAAAATGTTAATTCAAGAAAAAAAATAAAAGAAAAAAAGGGGGGAAAAAGGCATGTGTGGCTTGATGACATCATGTTTTGTACTGTGGACAGACTGTGGCTAATTGTATTTTAAGGTGCTCGGTTGTAACCTTTCACCATACCTAGATGCAGCAATCAGGTACTGCCCCTTCTGCAGCTGCCTCCATCTGCCAGCAGGTCCATGCCTGCCTTGATGCGTACGAAATTATTGGTGTCCCTGGACACAGAACATTGTCTGTGCTGGAGGACACGTTTGAGGATGCTCCTTCAGCACCCATATGTCCTGGGAGCAGAGGTGGCTGGGGAAGCCTATGGAGCTTCAGCTGGAGCCAGTGAATCTCTAGACAGCACTGTACAGACAGCTTGCTGACTGTATAAACAACCCTATATTGGGTATTTTCTGGTCTCTGAATGCTTAAGTAGGCTGTTTGGACATTATTTTAACATGTTGGGGTTTTTTTTCTCCTTAATGGAGTATTATACACTCCTGTGGCTATTGTGCCTTTGGTTCCCCTGCGCTCTGGTGTACAGTGGATGTTTACTTGTCTTTGTTTGAAATAAGATATAATTAAATTGGGCAACACGCACTGTCAAACAGCGGTGCTTGGTGGTTTGCAGTCCTTGCAGAATGTGCCAAAATCCATCATTGAGCTAGAAACTGGTCTGATAGCTACTCCTTTTGTCTCCTCTCTGTTGCACAACCAGGAACCTATTCAGTGGTGCCTTCTGACCTCTACAAGGGGAAGAGATGTTTAGGGCTAGAGGAGGCTGAGATGCAGAGCTTAAATATTCACTCCTGAGCATTGCAGACATAACAGATTAAAAAAGGCTTCTGAGGGAGGGAAAAAACCTTACTCATCAAGACCAGAATATTTGACAGGACAGGTTGATTTGAGCAAAGTTGTTTAGAAGAGAAAGTGGTGTGAAAAGTGCCCGCAGACCTTAGAGTTTCACCATTCAAAGCCCTCCCTGTGGCAAAGAGCTCCCATAGATAAGGGTTACAAGATTTCTGGTCACTCCTCTGTGGTGCTGGAAGCCCCTTGGGCTCAGCTGAGCCCACTCTCAGGGGGAAGCAGGGAAGCAATGAGACTCCCACCATCAGTCCTTGAACATTCTCAGACCTTCTGGGCCTCCTGCTTCAGCCTGAGGGGACAGATTCCTTGCAAGGTTTGCTTTGAAGACATCTTGAAATGTCCACTTTTTTATTGTGGACTGGGGTACATTCAAGGTTTCTTGGCTCGCTGCATTTGG
This sequence comes from Calidris pugnax, assembly GCF_001431845.1. Lineage (NCBI taxonomy): Eukaryota > Metazoa > Chordata > Aves > Charadriiformes > Scolopacidae > Calidris > Calidris pugnax. Next base: position 2,315,665 of record NW_015090859.1, on the reverse strand, counting down.
CATGAAGTTGTATTTCCTTATGTAACAGGCAAATCCTTAGCACTGCACACTGCTGAAGGAAATGTCTACTGTCTCAGCTCATTTCTTAATCCAGGGTGGCTAAACCAACTCAGATTAGCTGTGTAGCTGGGATGGATTTCTTAGGTTTCAGCTCAGGTTGGCAAAGCAAGTTCAAGCCAATAATGTGGTCTGGGACTGAAATTGAAATGTTGTCTTTACAGGCCTGAACTGAAAATGTGTTTATTGCAATATGGACTTGAAGCATTGATGGTCTGCAAAGCACCAAGCCCTCTCTCCACGATAGCCTCAGTCCTCCAGCGGTATCTCTGGAGCAGAGGGGGTCCATGCTTTGCAAGCAGTACAGCTGTCTAGCAGAGTCATTCAGTCCTGTCAGGTAGAATGGGATTAAATTCTGCTTTTAAGGAGACTTTAGTCCCAGAAAGGGTGGTGGTATTTGTCAAAGAAAGTCTCCTATTCAATGATGCCACTATAAAAGATATCTCGCTATGATAAATTGAAGTAAACCATAATGAGCCAAGAGCTATTTTCATGTTTATCTGTCTTTCTGAAGAGATCTCATAGAAAATCTGTCATGAGCCACCTTCATAATAGAGCATCGCATAACCATTCTCTATGAAGGTTTTAATATGATAAATTGTCAGTGGAAAACAAACAACAGCGTATTGTCCATCCGCATTTTTTGTCTTCTGGAGCTCTGAAAGTATTAAATAACCATTTATTAAAAATAATAATGTTCCTATGAGAAACTTATACTAAAATGTTGGGTGGCTTGTCCTACAGAAATAGCAGGAAGGTAGTAGGGCACAAATTGGCCTCGTGTCTCCTGCACTGTGTGTTAAAAGTAGAATTAATTGTGCCAGCTATTTCAAAACCTTGAAATAACTTCAACATTGTTTAGAATATTTATATTCTCCATCCATAAAATTCTCCAGTGAGATAGCACTATCTCAAATGTATTTTCATACGTAGCAGCATGAGATACTGAAAATGCAGTTTTTCCCCTGAAATAAAGTATTCAATGAAGTATGGTCTATGGGACACTGACAAGTTGCTTGAAAAGTTACTGGGCTGTGTATTGATCTGTAGCAGCTGCTGCAGTTGGACATGTTGTATCATGATTGTTGTAGATGATAGTGATGAGGATAAAGCCAGGCAAGTGACGATATAAGTATCTGTAAATAAAAACAGCCTAGTGGAGGTAGGGTCACTGCAAACAGGCAATACACACTGCTCAGCTGAGAAAATATCTGTCACGCAATGCAGCTGACACAGGAATAGCCTTAAGCAATGGGGTTATTAAGGTAATCAAGCTGCTAAAATGTAAAATGGTTAATTCCGGTGATATCTGAATTTGGTTTAACCTGTGAATAGCATTTAATTTTAGAAAGAAAGTTCCATAACAGTGCAGGGTATTTAGGGTAACATTCACCAAAATAAGCATTTACTAGTATATAAAAATAAACAAAAGCAATATTAATTTTCTTTATGCTTCCCCAGTGTCAATATTTAACATGTTCCATTGTTCTGACATCTGGACCATTAAACAGATAAAGATAATAGGGACTGGAAAAATGGCCAGCCAAGCTACCCACAAAGTTGGAGTATTATGAAATACTGATTACAACTACGATGACTAAATTTGAATATGTAATCAAGCCTCTGGAGGTAAAAAAAGAAACAAAATACCCAACAGCAACAAAAAAATCACTTCCCCCCCAAACAAAAACAAGCTCCTCAGAAACTCAGCCAAAAACCTGTATAACTGTGCAAGCAAAGAGGAGTTTGTGTGTGCAGTTCTTTACTCATCACTATCAGCTTTTGGGGCACAGTAAACGTACATGTATATTTTAGTAAACTGAAATAGACGTTTGACTTAGTTGTTGCATGAGGTCAAATGACTTTTGCTGCCCCGTGGAAAGGTGTGGGATAAACAGGGCAGCAATAAGCAACGGAGAGGCAAGTTCTGCATGCGCATTTCCCACGCAGGACAGAATGGATGGCTCCAGGATGTAAATGTTCTTCTGACAATGTGGTTGCTTTGCTCCTCTCTCTCCTTCTCCTTTTTTTTTAGGGTCTCTGATGGATGGACTAGTTTGTCTGTATACCCTACTTGCGACTTTACAGCATCTTCACCTACTTTTTTTTTATTTATTCATTATTTACATACATATATATATGTAAATTTCCTGAACACAATGTTTCAACTTGGTATTGGAGTTCTGCAAAATTCACAACTTTAAGGCTCAAGGGTGCAAACTTGAAAATAGCAGCAAGTTGCATCCCTTTTGACTTTTTTTGTGACTTATGCTAGTTTCCCAAGTAATTTGTATTCTCAGTATCTATATTACATTTTGATGTAAGATATGGTCTGTGATTCCCCATCTCTCACCTTTTTTTTTTGTTAGATGATAAGACATTAATACTAGAATGCCATGTCATGAAGTCAAAGTAAGCACAAAGACTAATTTTATAAAACACACAAGGCTTTCTTTCTTCCATACATGGGGGTTTCTAAAATGTGGAAGACTGGAAATGTTTCAAGAGGGCTTCTGAGTCATACCTACATACCTACACATCTTGTGTAGACACATAAGTCAGTGAACTTACACAGAACACCAGATCTGAATGGCTGTCACTTTTGCTTTGCACAAGTGTAAAAAACTAGCCATTCAAGTCTCAGTGCACTGATGTCATGCTGTCAGTGTTGTCTCCACAGGAAACACCTTGCTGAAATAACACAGGCGATATTTAAAATACTTATTCCCACGGGAAAGATTGTACGTGATGTGCAAGAGCGTGAGCTCACCGTGAATCATCTGCTCTATAGTAACTCCCATAGGGGTTCTTGGAGGGGGCTATATGCCTCTACTCCACTTACAGAACTTGGGGTTTGAGAGCAGAGCAATACAGACAAACCCTAAGAAGGACTGGAAAAAGAAATGTACCCTCCCAGCCCAGCGTTCTTGCCAGGATGGCTTTTATATCCATCAGAGCTGTCAGACTGGATGCTCCCTGCCTGCATGGTACTCACTGCTCATTCTCAGCTCTCACCAGTTGGGTTGGGGCTGGTGCTGGTGCTGCTGTACTGGGGATGCCTGGTTCCCACTGCTGCTGCAGCCTGTGTAACACAGAGAAGGTGTTTTGGTCTCTGGCTGGAAGCATGGTTTATTCCAGCCTGTTTTGACAAAGTAAAATGTGTTTGTTGTGAAAAGCACTTACACAGCAAACTGTAATTATGGAGCAGTTAGGTTAATAGTGGAGCCAATGTAACAGACTCACTTGATTTGATTTGATCCAACAGCCCAACCTACCTACTGAACAAACCAGACAAGAACATTCCCTTAACCTTCCCCTTTTATCTTTTCGGGACTTCAGACATTCTGCTGCCTTTTCTCTTCTAAAACCAGTAAGTACCAGTTTAACTGGAAAGGGGCCTTTTTCCCCCTACCTGTCTGCAATGGTAGGGGCAATTCATGGCAAAGTGTCATTTTCTGCCTGCTTCTAAGTTGATGGAAACAGATTTTTGCCTTAGTTTCCTGCACCGTCAATATGTACATTGGATTTAACGTGTACAAGAATTACTAATTTGGCTCTTATTCCTCCTTATTTTATATTTTGCTGGCTCCTCAGAGCTTTAGTGCTGCTTTTCTGTAAACCTTTTATAATTCACTTCTGACTTTATATGTTAGTCTTGCAAGACACTTCAAAATATTTTCTCAGATGCCACAAGTATGGCTCATTTTATGTAAAAAGACTGTTGTGCTTGCTGTGTGCCCTTGTCACACGACCTGATGTGATGCTGCCTTTCCTGTGAGGAAGAGAGGGCTGGGGACTGTCCTCTCTCTTCCTTGTTGGGACTCTTCATTATCAGGACTCAGGCCGGCAGTGAGGATGGCTGACTGTCACTGGGAAAGGTGAGGTGCTCTCAAAGACAAGCAGTTAACTACCAATGAAGGCATGGCACTATCTGGGGGGTGATGGCATCAATTCACAACAAAACAAGAGGCTTTTGGTTGGCTGGAGGAGAGGGTTGAAGAAGCTGCTTTTGCCTGAGAGCCGTTATGATTGTGTGTGGAGCAATGGGCATACCCACCTGGTGTTAGGCTTATGTGAGCTACCACTTGCCCAGTATGGCCAATGTCTGTGCGCTCAGACACCTCATGCCACCTGGTGAAGTTACTATTGGTAAAGGTTAAGAGTCCTTAAACCTGCTTTTGGGGGTGTCCCCAGCTATGCATGCAGGCTGTGACAGATCATGTTTCAAAAAGTAGTTATGTACCCTCAGAGCTGAACATGTTAAGTCATTAAAAAGTAGAGTTCAAGCCTTTTGGAGGTTGCTGGGTACTAAAAGGGAAGGGCCACAGTCCATTTGTTGGGTGCAGCAGACACCTCACTGATTGACGAACATGTGCATAAAATCATCCCATTTTGAAAGGATGTTGACATGGCTGCACCTGTTTTGACTTCTTTTATTGTCTTGAATATCACAAAATTGAGAGTGGTTCACCTTTTGGATCATTTCTTTAACAATTACTTGCTCCTTGATTGAAATGACAGGGTGTTTGTTTGCTTGTTTCTTTTATTAATGGGTCTACCTTGCACATATGACAGCTAACTGGTGGAAGAGAAACTGGAATATAGGCAGCTGGAAGAATTGCCTTCCTCATCATGTACCTGGACCTTAAATGACTGCAAACGCTTAGCTATGGTGAATATTCACCTTGCACATCAGCTTTTCAGGAGTGTCTGTACAAGTTAATACTTCTGTCTAACACTGAGCAATTCTTTCTTGGTAATTGTTCTTCAATTAAAAGTTTTTAAAAGATACTTCAGGGGTGTTTTTCAGGACTGTCTTTGGAAACCTTATACTGATGTGTCTAATGTAAGTCTCTATTAAATTAGGGGTGTTCATCTTTAAAAAAAAGGCAAATAAAAAAGCAAAGGAGAGAGAATCAGACAAAGGCTGAAATATGCATGGTAGGATGACAAATTCATCCCTGTTTTACCTATCATTCTTAGTTTTTCATTCAAGTTTGATATTCACAGAATGTACTTTCCCTGGACTTTATTCTTTCTTTTGATTAATCTGTTAGCATAATCCTGCTCTTCATTAGACATAAGCTTACATCAATATTTAATTGGATAGAAAAGACCGATGCAGTTGCCCAGAGGTCTTGAAATCAGTCAAAAGAAGGCTACAGGAAAACTTAAAGAAGAGTGGAAGTAGCACTCCTTGAAGCAATGTCCTTATGCCTTCCTCCAGTAACAGAGAACTCATTCCAGGTAGTGAATACGTGGTCTGGCAAATGGATTTGCTCCCGGATTTCTTCGGAAATGTCGGAAGGCTTTGCTGATTTTCTGAACTCCTGCTACATCGTTAAAGCTCTGCCTCTTTCTCATCTGTATATGATGCTTCTTTTGTAGTACAATCAGCATGCTTATTCAGTGGCGCATTAATGTGTGCCTGTGTGGAGAGAGATGTGCCACTGTGCCTGAAGGAGAAAAACTGGAGCTTGTGTATTTCCTTCCAGGTTCGCTCCTGATGTCTGCTCTTGCTTATTCTTCCATCAGCTGCTGTTTTCCAGCATTTGTTGAGCATCAGAGAGCCCCATCTACTCTGAAAGTGTAAACTTTTAATTCCATATTCCCTCCTCCTTCCTTCATTAAGTCAGTTTACATCAGGCAAGAAAATAAGGAGATGGATTTTCTAGAGCTTTGAACTTCTGCAGCTACTATTGGACATTTGGATGTTTGGGCACTCAGCACCCCAGAAAATCCTATTTCTGGTGTTTAAAGTAATCTTTTGTTGCTTTGTTGCTGAGCTACTTCAACCTGTGCATAAGCAGATAAACTTGGTGCATATTTTTCAGTAACACTAGGAATTAGTAGATTTAAATACAGATCATTCCCAGAGCCAAGGAAGTAAAATTAAAATGTTTTATATCTGCTACAGTAAGTACATACGTGAGCTTTGAAAAATTGTAAATGTAAGACATAGGTAAGTAAAACAAATCTGTCAGCATAACAAGCTGTGTTATGCCTTACTGCTCCACGAAACACATCCAACAGTTTCTTGCATAAAATCAAGACTTCAACACTTGTAAATACTCTCGATAAACTGTAAATAAACTCAACTGTTGATTTAATCATGGCATTGGTGACCTGCTGCCTGTAGCTTTGGTCTGCCTACATCATTTCTCCTGGCGCCAAGAACAGCAGGCAGCCCATCGCTTCCTAATCATCCTTGCTGTGATGTGCCTGACTACCTGAGGATCCCAAAAGACCACACAGTTATTAATGCGGCTGTATTAATTAAAGCCAGTGAGTAAATCGTGTTATCTCCATTTTACAGATGAGGCGAGCAAGGGAGACAAAGGTTGGTTAAATGACATCCCGACGGCTGTAGAGAAAGTTCATCCAGCTGTTCCTTTGGCTGTAGCCCCAAAATATTCATGATGAGACTGTCCGTGCAGGCTTTGTATGCATGCTACAGGTGACCAGGAAAGCTGGAGCAAGACACGGGGAATCTCACGCTGGCTTGCCATAAAACACTCAGCCTGTTGTTTCACAGCTGAAAAGGGCTTGATGTAGCAAAACAACTGACATGTATTTTAGTTGTCTAGAACCTCTGCCTTCTCCCCAGAGTCAGGCATGGTGGAATCTCAGCAGTGGTTATTCACACCCTGCTTGCCAGCTTCCAATACCAACATGGGGCAAATGGACAAGGATTAAATTTCTGTCCCTCATTTTTTAAATTGTTTCCTCAGGGCCCTGAAACAGCAGAAGGAAGAACACAAAGTGTGACTCCAAGGTAGTAGCTTCAATCTTTTGGCATGAGGAATATTTAACTTTATTTTTCAGTGAGGTTCCACTCCGGTCGTTTGAACATTTTCTTCCCCTCTGCATTTCTTTATTATGGTTATTTTTAAATATTCTTTGATCATGCTGCCTTAGCGTTGTTTATCTCACAGAGTGTAGCCTTTTGTCTCACAAAAGCAGGTTCACTCCCTCCCTGCCTTGACACATGCTGCTGAACGTGGCTGTGTTCTTGCTGTGCAGCGGATCTATTCATGGTTTTATGAGTGGAAAGGGCTGTTTGCCGTGTGGAGCCCAGCAGGGCTAATAGCATATTTTTTCCCTGAGCTATTATCCCATTGGATTACCACCTGCCTTTTTACTATTTTGCAGGCTATTTACATGGTCAGCTGATAAGTGATAGGTAAGCTTACTACTAATTGAGTTCCTTTTTTAGGAGTGCAATTTGGGATGGACAGACCACACATAAGGCACCAAGAATAATTCTCCAGGAGTATATAGGCTCTGACTCAAGTCAGTTATCAGGCTGAACCGCAAGCCCCATGCATGGGGTGACTTCAGGCAAAACATTCCCCTCCAGGAAGAAGCTCTGGCAGACGATTTGGAAAAGATGATACAGCCTTGAATAGGGGAGGTACTGTTGGCTGCTGCTATAGCTGAGGTTGTACGTTTGCTTGGCTACACCTCTGAGCCAAAGCACTCAGGAGCAGGCAGCTGTAATTTTCAGTCTTCACATTTACAATCAAAACCTTTCAACACATTTTCTTCAAGTTCAGAATCAGCCATGTTTAGTCCCTCCTACTTCCACAGAAAATTTGGAGTATGGAAGGTACTGGTGATAGGCTTCCAAAAAAAGGTGATTAAGTTAACCATTGTCCAGACACCAATATTAGAGGCAAACTTCAGGAGCTTCTGTCAAAGACACATCAAGCCCATTTCTCCCATTTCTGAGTACAGCATGGTCAGCAGTGTTTCACTGGTTAACACTGTATGATAAAAGATCTGGTTTTCCCTTAATACAGTTACTCACTTGAGAGCTGGAAAGATTCACATGTATATATATCACACTTCTTTGTTTATACTGCATTTTCAGGATGTCCATTCAGAACACAAGCTGTCCAAATCCTTGCATTCAAAGTTGAAACTTGAACATGTTCAGGGTTACTCCCAATATCTCCAGGGTTATTAGAAAAAGAAAAAAAAGAAAAAAGAAAAATAAAAAAGGAAAAGGAAAAAAGGAAAAAGGAAAAAGGAAAAAGAAGGAAGAGAAAGAGAAAGAGAAAGAGAAAGAGAAAGAGAAAGAGAAAGAGAAAAAAGGAAAACTCTGAGGGGAGAAGCACCATTGGGCACATTTAATTTCATTTCATTTCATTTCGTTTCATTTCATTTCATTTCTGTTTCCCATCAGAAATGGCTCTGACAATATAACTATCAAATTAAAGAAGACAGGAAAGAAGCTCAACACCTTCTTTAGTTTCAAAGTTGTTACCATATGTCTAAGCAACATATCATTTCTAGATACCATTTTCATTGTACTGACATCAGAAACATTTTTAATCTAATTAACACAAAATAGATATGACAGGAAAATGAGAAAAAGCATATTGAGTTGCCATGTACAAGTTCTTTTTAAAATGGAGACATATTCTTTCCAACTTATTCCATATGCAACTACTTTGACCACCATCACATAAAACCATGGCAGAAACCACTTATTTGGTTGACATCAAGAGTGGTTTTGGCATGAGCTTTAATGGTAGAAGGTCCAGTCCCAGATTTACTGCCCCTCCCAATATATCTTCTGTTGTGTTCTAATACGAGAACTTGTTGTCTGACGTCATTCACCATAATTCTCAAATAAAATTAATTTTACATCACCTGATCATACCACACACCCCTTTGTCCTCCCCTTGTCTCCCCGCCCCCACCAATATATCAAACCTTTGCAAAAGCTGGTTCTGCTGAATTTTAAACCTGTCCCTCCTTGGTTAGCCTTTTGTGTCATTGAGAATTGTTCACCAGTTCTGATAATGCTTCTCTTTTTGTGCCTTGATTAATGGTGATGTAACTAGCAACAGTGACAGATACAGCTCTGTGATTAGTCACAGAGTTATCACTCCTTGAAATGAATGGGGCAACCTACATCTCGGAACCAGTGTTTTAGGCTTTCTGCAGATTCAGGCAGACATCTTCGGAAATGGTTTATTCAAGTAATATTTCAAAGATCGTTCTTGCAATCTGACCACTTATTTAGATAAACAAATTTTTTAAAAGTGTGCTAAAAGCCAACCCAACCATCATAAATTAAAAATAAAACAACTGGGGGGGTGGGATAAAGTGGAAGTTTTATTGATCAATCAGTTTTTTGCTGGAAATGCACACTTTGTGAAAGTCTGATTTATGAGCTATAAGTATGAATGACATAAAGAACATAGCTAAATAATGACCTAATACAGTATCTCCGAGACGAAAACAATTAAGTGTTGTTGCATTAATATGAGTTGAAAAAAAAGTACTGTAAGTAACAGAATTGAAATGGCTACCGTAAAACTGCTCCAATTAGCTGTTGCAATGAACATGCTGGACAAATTTCTGTCCTTATCTTTTAATTGTTCTTTCAACCCTTGCATCCTTTTGCATGCTTTGAGAGAAACAATGCAAAACATTTGTATTCAGGATTTTGAAGAGCACTATTATTCATTTATCCTAAAAAAATGTGTCAGTACCTTACATATTGAGGGCTTGTTCACTTGCAGAAAATTTCCAGTCCTGCTGAACTGTGAAAATTATCACCGTTTTGAAAAAAAAATAGAGCTTGTTTTAGTCCTCAAATGTTCCTACCAAAACACAAATTACACTGAAAGTTATTGATATTGGAGAGACCATCCTCTTACTAAAATGAATCATCTAGCCTTTTTGGATTCCTGCCCACATAGTTTTTCTTCATTCTCTTTTTGGACTCTGTTGTAAATCACACCCTGTTTTGGGGTCTTGCTGAGGTTGAAAGTTGTGTTGTAGTCAACCGCAAGTGTCTCGCCACTATCACCTGGGACCAAGATATGGCTGAGAATTACATTAAAGGCCTATCTTGTGTGCAAATAAATATTCAACGGGAGCTCAAAACCACAGTAAAATATTTTGTCACCTGGGCCTTGCTTCTTTGGCTCAGATTTCTTCCAGTTTCTACTCCAGCAGCCTCGTGTTTTGCCTTCTCCCACTCCCCCTACAGAACTTTTGCATAATGATGGCAAAAGGGTTTAGAGCAAATTCGTCCTATTTCAGGTCTCTTGGCCTTACTGCTAATGCTCTGCATACTTGCTTCTCTTCAGATAGTGTTAATCTGAAACTGCAGCATGCTCATGCTGAGTGAGAGAAGCAAAATTCAAATTGATGGTCAATTCTCTCTCGTATTTTTAAGAATAACTGCATTATTATTCTCCGCCTCTTGAAATCTGGCTGCGTTTTCAGTATGATGGCAGGTCTAGGATTCAATTTCAGCTTGCTTGCTTTAATAACTGAGGAATTCTCAGGGTAGCTTTTTACCAGAGAGCAGCTGCCTGTTGCCACAGAACTTCTGCTCCTGAAAGAGAAGCATCTGACTGTGCCAGACCGCAAAGATGGAAGAGACATCAGGAGATGGATAGTCTCCAGAGAAAGACCACATTGTCAAAATTCGATCCTGGTATGAGTCCTCTGTTAGTGGAATTAAAAAAAATAATTCACCTATGATGATCTTCTAGCTAGAAAAAAGTGGGATGAATATCTGTTAAGACTTCTCTTTTGAAGACTCTTGGAAACATATAACTCCAGGAGCTTTTCTTCAGTTAATGAAGTCTTTCAAAATGGAAATCCCCAGCCCTCTGGGCTATCTTATCAATTTTGAAATGAGCCATTATACAGGTTCCTAGTAGTGTTCCCCAACATTTTTGCTCTTAGGTAAAACACAAGAGGTAACACATGCAAGGAGAATGCATAAAGGCAAGGACAGTATTTTGGTCATAATGTACATCTGTAACCAAAGGCCACTGGAGGACTGTCTATTTTCGAATGAGTATTTTGAGGAATAGTGGTCAGCCTAACCACAAGAATCACAAAAAGCACATAAGAATAATTCTTTGAAACATCTTACATTTAAGGTAATGGCTTGTTAGAGCAGACAGGTGTCCCCTTCTTGCTATCAAATAGAAAATAGTGGATATACTAGAGGGGCCTATGGGTTTCTTGGCAAGCACTAGATCAAGGTAAGAGAGAAGCTGAGGGCAGCAGAAAGTTTCACTCAGAAGTGTCCTGAAAAAAGGGGAAGGTTTGGGGGATGACGGCTAGTAAGAGCAGGGAAAAGAGCAGTCGTGAGAGAAGGGACATGAAAACTGGGACTAAGGAAGACTTTACTGTGTACTTGGCCATCAAACAATTGGTATTACAAGAATACATCTGCTAGAAAGTAAAAGCAGGAGGAAGCAAAGCTATACAAGCTGTTCTCATAGTTATTCACAAGTGGGTTACAGTCAGACATAGAAGACTTGCAAAATGGGCTGTGTGTGAGATGCATTTTGGGCTCCTCTGGACTGCAAATCTGAAATGAGAAGCTTGGTTGCCTTGCCCTTGTTAGAGAAACTTCTAGGGTTTGATCACTGGTTTTTCACCACTTCCTCCCTTCATTTCTGTGGGATGTGAACATCAGGGGTCAAGTGTACATGCTATCTGCCAGGGAACTCTTTTTTGGAAGGGGAAGGAGAGGATGATATATGAGCACTGGATGATTAAAGGACCCCCCAAACGTTTTATTAAATAAACTCATAGTCAACTCATTCAAAGATACATAAAATAGATAAAGCAAAACCAAGGTTGCTCACATAGATCTTAGCAGTTATTCCCTCATCCTTTTAATCTGAGCCCAGCTAACTGAATCTGGGTCCTGTACTCCTCTTGCAGAAGAAGTGACTGCACCGTGGCATCCTGTTTGTGTCCTTTGGCCAGCAATTCTCCTGCAATATCTGTTGCCCACACAAAGACTGCAAAAAGGTTATAGGCGTGTAATGGCATGTAGTTATTAAGGTAAATTAAGGTATGTAGGAAATGTTAAGCATCTCCCTTGTTCACCAGTATTTATCACCCAGTGTTTATCTAATATTGTCATGATTGAAATTTCCAAGAGAATTTTGAAAGACACGCTTATTTCACACTTACAGAATGAAAAAACCTCAATTCCCAGGATTTAGTAGCACTTCTTACTAGTCTGCTCTCTTCTCAGTATATACAGTGTGTGAATGGCAAACTCTTCTTTGCAGACTGCAAGCTTTCTGGAAAGATATTTTGTTCTGAAATTGTTTACGCAGTGCCCAGAACAAGCGTGCTCAGCTGTGCCTGAAGCTCCATGGTACTGTGATGCTATCCTTAAAGAACAACACTGTGCATTTCTTATACTAAAGTGAGTAAAGGTATATCTATACACCTCTGCAAAAAGAAGTCATGCTTTGCATGATGTGAGCACTGGAGACACCTCTTAATCCTTGGCTCTGTGTGCTTGTCATTTTCTAATACCTTCTTCAAATGGTACATTAATTTAATATCTGCTAGTCAATGGGTACAGCAAGATTTTTTTAAAGTATGATGTTTTTGGGGGGGGGTTTGGTGGGTTTTTTGTGTGTGTGTGGTTTTGTGTTGGTTTTTTTTGTTTTTTTTTGTTTTTTTTTTTAAATATGGCAAAGAAAACTATGCAGACAAAAGGGCACACTGCACTGCATTAAAGCAGTTTCCATCTTTGCCACCAGAGTGGTGGCTCCAACTATGCTGAAGCCCTCACGTGCCATAAGAAAAAGAAAAGGAAAATCTCATCAGTGACAGCTGTACAGGGATGATTTTTCACTCATTGGAGAGACTGTCATAACTCACAGTCCTAAGAGAGTGTCTGTTTCTCACTGTCACTGGTGAGATAAGCTATATTTAATGCTGCAACATCAAAGCTGCCAATTTTACATTTGCATTTAGTCGTATGGTTACAAATTAAATACACTGCCTGCCTGGTTTTGGTTTTGGTTTGCAGAGGATAAAATGATGTAATTGCATTAGAGGGGGAAAATGGCTGGTCAAAAAAAAAAGTTTCAAAGTGTAGGATTTGATATTTTAGGAACATTGGATAGGTACAGGTTGAAATGATGTGAGTTTATATATTATCAGCAACACTACATTAAAAAATGTGCATAAGCATATCAAGGTCAGACTTCTTGTTCTGCAAATTACTAGAGAATATCATTGGATAGCTCAGTGCTAAATAGAAAAGAAAATCAACTTCCAGTCTTGTATAACTAGTATGGAAAAAAAGAATTTTCGTTATCAGCAGTGGAGATGAGATATATATTTGTGATTGTAAGGAATGGTGGGGTACAATTAGAATGAGAATATTCTGGTTGATTATCTGTTTGTTTAAATGAGAGAAAATGCATCAAATTCCTTTCAGGTGGTGGGCTATATAACAAACTACCAATCAGGATTAAGCATCACTTCTTATTTTCTTCAAAAGGCTAGTGGAGTAATTGAAAAAGACTGGATAGAGTCTGTTGTACTTAGACAGCATAAATCTAAAGTAAGAGAGACAAACATACAATGGTTACACTTCTTCACTATCCATGTGTCCTATGTCTGAACTATTTATTAACTGAAATGTGAATGGGCAATGAAGGGGCAATTTATATATTACACCAAGAGATGTATTATAACTGCCTTAAGCATTGATTTCATTCCTTTGCCTATTCTTGATTGGGATATACACACATAGAACAGCAATAATGTGGGGTTTCCTTATCAGATCTTGGATATTTCCCCAGACTGTCTGCAACCATTAACCTTGCATATTATCTGACTTTAGTGATTAGTACAAGGCACATAAAACCGTATTGATGGCCAGCCTTGGGTTAGAATGGTGAGCTGAATTATTGGAGGTTAGATTTTGCTGACTTTGTGATACAAATGATAGTATTATGCTAGTCCTGTGAAATTGCTAATTTGTCATTTCTTTCATGGTGTAGTCAATGGTGTGGTACTAATGAATGAGGCACATAATTGTGTGATACCGAACTGCAGCTTCTTGCTGATGCCTTCTGAGCCTGTATTAAGAGGGAGTGAATGTCAAGACTCTCTTTGTTCGCTAGTTCCTCTTGCATTTCTGTGCCCTGCTTCTAGATGATCAGAAACAGTGTTTGGAATTAATGCTAAGGATATCGCGGTTTGGGTTATAAGCCTAACTTTGTTCTGTTATGCTCATTACTTTTACAGAGTGCTTTTATAGGATTCTGTCACTTCTTTGCTCGTGCAGCTCGGCTGTGAGATGTATGTGCTGTATCTGCAGCAAACTTCAGCAAATAAAGTCCTCCAGGATCTTATGGTTGTTGTTGTTCTGAGATTCCCTCAAGGTTTTTCAGAGTACATCTCAGAGATAGTTCAACACAGCGGCCCTCCAAAAGGATTTGGAAGATAAACTGGAGTGGGTGAACTGGGGGTCAGTGTTTGAAGCATTTCTTTTTGTCTACTCTTCTGTTTTTGCTTAAGTGGTTGTACAAGGAGATCTAACTGGACCAGATTTACATATTGCAGTGATCAATCAAAATGCTTCTTTATGATTAATTTCGGTGTTTCCTTTTATTTTTATTTCCTCTTTGTTATTTTTTAACCATTTTACTAGCAAGAAGAATGAGGCCGAAGGGAGGAAGGGTGAAAAATAAAAAAAACGGGACTATGTCTTTTCTTTTAATTGACAAAGCAGATGTTCTTGACTGTTCATAGGTACAATTTCAGCTTTTGTTGTTAAATAAATTTTAGTTCTTCTTCCAGAAAACACTGAAAAAATAGATGTACAAATATTGATCTACTTTCCACCTGTCATCAAGAAGCAACTGAGACAGACCTTTAGTTTGCTTATGCAATGGTGGACCTCCCTAGCAGCCTGAAGTGGGGCAAGTTCTCCTGCAGCGAGGGCTGTGGGGGAGCATCAGCTCAGGCATTGCTGCCTTCAGGATCTTTATCATGGGTCCCGTGCCATCTGACTTCATACATAAAGGTCTATCTTTGGAAAAGAAAGTAAATATTGGAAAATCTCAGCTTGTGTTAAAATAAAACAGAAAGGTAAATAAGGAATAAGAAATAGTATTTCTTACGAGAAAAATGAAAAATATTCAAGGTTGGTCAAGAAGCCTGAAAAAAAAGCCCAAGTGAATTGTGAAGGCTTGAAAACCATAAGGTGTGTATGGTACAGAGAGAACCTAGAGTTTCTACTGTTATAAAAACAAAAAATTCTGGTTTATGCTAATGGGATGCTTGTTGTAGGCTGTGTTGATGAATTTTACAGTTTTGGAGTCCGAGAGTCTGATTTACTGCTGTATGGTTCGTTTTGATGTTAGTGTGATACTACTGAGCTTAAAATAATGGACCCCAGGCACAAGCCATTAAAACTCCTTCCCTAATTGGTCTGAGCAGTTTAAAATCTTGAGAAAATCACCTTGGAAATCAGCTTTTTAGCTGATTTCTTACATGTAAGATGGGAATAGCAACATTTGTTTACATCTGAAAAGTGTTTTTCAGTTTTATGTAAGAGTGACTTAGTGTTTGGCTGTTAGTGAATATGCAGCAGAGGTGTTCTGCTTCCCTCATTAAATTTAAAGTGGCAGAATGTTTACATCTGAAAAGTGTTTTTCAGTTTTCAGAATGACTTAGTGTTTGGCTGTTAGTGAATGTGCAGCAGAGATGTTCTGCTTCCCCCATTAAATTTAAAGTGGCAGATATACAGACTGCCCAAATGAAAGAGTCAAAGTCACAAATTGATTTTATATGCTTAGAATGAACTAAAAGCTCTTTCAATCTTTTTTAGGTTCATAATTCTGTACACTGATTCTTCACCATGTGCAACTATAGTGTTTTAATGAACTTTCACTGATGCTGAAGTTGTTATACTTATTAAAATGACATCAGTATAAATAGTCTTCTTTTGTAACAAACTGTGTATTTATTGCATTAGTTTTCAAGCCAGTAGTCACGCTATTCTAAAACGTATTATTAACATGTCTCTGAGTTTGGAGTGATGTCCTCCTCCTGCTGCTGAAGAACTCAAGTTCTGAAAGTGACACACTTGCAAATTGCTGTTCTGCTTGAAGCCATTTAATGGAAGGCAGCTATTCTTCGGTTCCAGGTTGTCTCATTGCAGTGTAAGAGCAATTTTGTGTTGGTTTTAGAACAGTTTACTAGGGAGCTTGAGTCTTCATGAATTAACAGAGAAATTCTCCCATCAGAATAATTCAGAAGCAAGTCAGTTTTTTTCCAGATCTTTACTTGTTCCACAAGTATTTGCTGATTGTGGGGTGTGCTAGCTTTTCCCCATCAGAATAATTCAGAAGCAAGTCAGTTGTTTTTTTCCAGATCTTTTCTTGTTCCACAAGTATTTGCGGATTGTGGGGTGCACTAGCTTTTTTGTTAGATGCAGTATTTCAACAAAATTAACCAGCAAATATAGTAAAAGAGGGAATGCTAGGGTCCCACGATGCAGAGTTAGTGGCTTTTTGAACCACAGGAATAGTAGGATTTGGAGAGAGATAGCAGGGAGAACATGACACTTCCTATGCATTGTGAAGGGCTTCTTCAGGACCATTTCCCATGGGTTTAGGCAGTGCAATTTAACAAATGAATTGATGAAGAAGAAGCCAGTTGCTATTCCTAGGTCTGTCCCCAAACAAAGCTGTGATTTTCTTTTTATCTTTAGAATTTAAGCTGTGGATGATCTTTTATAATGTATTTGCACAAAACCAAGAATGAAAAGAGTTGAAATGAAGTAGATGCACCAATTTTCTTCTGTTACTGCTGTTATAGCTGTCTAAGGAAGCAGATGAGAGAACTCTTGTAAACAGCAACAATATCTCCTGGTTGGAACAACCACTGTAACTAGAAAATCTAGGCAAGCTCTTGGTCATAGAAACCCATCTTTAGGTCTGGAATTGGAGATTGCACGCTCTAAATCTGAAGAAAAACTGCATTTTACTGGAATTCATTATTTCTGTTATCCATGGACACTATGAACATTATTCTATAGTTGTCTCAGAATGTTTTTGCAGGTCTCCACTGAAGAGCAGGATTAGAGATCAGGGATGGAGTGATTGTTGAATACCCAGTTCTTTCATTGGTTTACATGAAGGCGTGAGCTCACCCTACATCATAGCATTTTTTGAATTTTGTTTACTCAGATTCTGTGAGAGGTCTGTATGAAATATTCTATGTACCGAGAAGTATTGGGATTTCGACTGTTTTGCTTGTCTATTCTGATGTTGCACGGAAGTGTTGGCAAGCTTCCTGCTTATTAGTCAGACCAGACCATCCGTACAGTACTTTTTGAGCTATAGAAACTTTAATGTGTTTATCAGGTAATAAAAAGAGGAGGTTACTTGAAGGCTTTGAAGATTGGCTATGGGAATATATCTTTGAAGATAGGATCTCCTTTCCTAACAGTCTATAATTTCTTGATGACCTTCTCCATAGTTTCCAAAGACTGGTGATATGTGTTATGATCAGTGAATTACCTGGGGTTTTTTATAAGGTGTTCTTACATGGCAACTGGATACTTCCTGTGGCTGAAACAGGTCAAAAGAGTGTCTCTTGGGATCAAGGCGTCCAACCATCCTTTTTGACTATTAGCAAGGTGGCACTTACCGATGCTGAAAGTGCTGGGAGCTCTGCCCTGCCTCTGGATCAAGGGGAGCAGGAGCTGGGCTCTTTGAAGACCTGTAATCACCCTTTCAATTCTAATTCCCGTGTTGCTGGACCCTAGCAAGGCAAATCTGAGTCTCATGCTGACTATAATCATCAGCTGTAGTCTGGCAAACAGAAAATCTGCACACTATTTCCCTCCTCTTGGGCATAAGCTGCAAAGGTTCATCTCTAGAAGTAGCCGACAGGGTAGTTGGGTCTCTCACCAAAGCTTTTCATTCAGGCTCTACACATATTGCTGACAGGGCTTGCTGGTGTGATGGTAGAGGATCAAAAAAACCCCGAGTTGTTAACAGTTTGTTTGAATCAAGAAAGGTTATTTTTGACCTGAAATCCTGTGCATTACTTTTTCAGCCGATAAAAGAACTGCCATTGTTGCTACAAATTATCTGTTATGTCTGCACTAAAATATAAAACATTTCTGTTGAAGGAAAATACAGCACCATAAATAATTAAAACTATTCCAATTGACTTTTTTGGTCAATTTTAATCTGACCTTAAATCACAATGGTCAGCCGTTTTATTTATTTTTTTAATTACTGATTATTTAGAGAGATTACTCTAAGCAATTACTAGTTAATATCCTTAATAGCCAGTTTTACATTTAGTCCACTGCTATGTTGCCACTGGCCCTGCTTGAGAAATATAATACACTGAATATCAGATCACATCCTGTATGTCCCCAGTATTAAAGAGAACAAAATGAAAGTAATATGAATTTCACTGATAAGGGCCACTTTTGCTGTGATTATAGTTCTATCAAAATGTACCAGTCTAATATTAAGCACAGATTTACATATCTTTGAAATAATACAATTATATATAAGAAACCTTGCTTTAGCGATTAAGACAATGAGATTTGCCCTATGGTGTTATGGGGAGAAGTCCACTTTTTTGATCTGGACTGGTGTTCTTTTTCTTCTTGATATTATTGAAACTATATGAGGCAACAGCCTTTTTTTTTTTTTTTCTGTTTTCTGGAGGGTTACAATTCTTCTGTCAGTGATACTTGGGTTACATATTAAATGACCCTGTGGAGGTTCCTGTTTTATTGTAATCAACCATTTATATTTGTGCCTCACAGTTAGTTGTTTCACTGAGATTAAGTAACTATGGACCTTCTATATGTGCTATTATTTATTGAACCGTGTTTGAAGAAATTCGTCTACTGCTTTTCATTGATGGGAGTTTCTGGCTAACAGCACTTTAAATAAGTGGAAAATGCTCAGTTATCACCCAATGTGAACAGGATCAATAATAGTTTAGTAGTGTCTGATAATTGCAGTGGCTGTTATACACAAGAGCTTGCATCTTCTTGAGTGACTCTTATCAATCTATTGTCCGTCATCATCTGATAATCAGACCGAAAATATAGTGGGGAATTATCCCTTTTTGAATCAAGCTTGTGAAAACCATTTGAAATAATGCTAAAAAAATTCTCATTGTTCCACTCAGCAGGGAGAAAAATTCAGTATCTGGGTGACTGTAGTGAGAAAGGGACAAAAAAAAAATCCAATGTGCACTTACTAAGTAGAAAAATATGTATACCACGGTGATATAAGGGCAAAATATTTCTGCAGTATTTGAAGAGTGTCTTAAAATATTTGCAATTATATTCTGAAGGAGTCATGACCCTTTGTACCTCTCAGGACTATGCTGGTGACTTGAAAGGAAACCGTAGGACACAGATGGCAAGAAAGCTATGCTAGAGTGCAGCAGAGTGCAGCTCATGTTGCTTTGTTCCTGAGGGCAGCAGCATCTCCACTTCAAGGCACAAGCAGCCCAACGCTGTGATGGTGTGCAGATTTGACTGTTCCCTCCTGCTCTTGGAAGTAATGTTGCTCTTGGACACACTGGGTTCACTGACAAAACCAGAAGTATTTGTCTCCCACCAGCACCACTTCAACTCTTTCCACATCAGCGGGAGTGGACTTTTTAATGATAGTCTCATCATCTTCCCACTAATGTTTCGCTCTCCACTTTCCTTTCTCTTTTTAAATTCATCTTTTACCATGGTACTTTCACTAACATGTACCACCTGGGTATCTTAAACTTCATGGTCTTTCTCCTCTGCTGATGACAGACCAAATTTCCCAAAGTCTGTCTGAGCATAGGTTTTCATATTGCTAGGGTCAGTTACCTGAAACAATCCTTTGGCTCTTTTTACCTATTTGTTCTATGAATGAAGAAAACTTTTTTTTAAAAAGCAGTTAAATGATATGTGCCGCTGTAGACCCATGGCTCTTCTAGTGTATTGTTTTATGAAGAGAAATTGACAGTTTGTGTGTAGTCTACCAGTAGCAACATCATGTATTCTTTTCAATAAGTTTCTGGCTTTGCTGTCTATTGTATCAGGCCACCTGTTTGGCAGACACGTATGTTGGGAGAAGAGAGAAACAAAACCTTGCACTCTTTTCCCTTCCTGTCTTACTTTTAATTGCTGAATCATAAAGCAATTCAGCTTGGAAGAGACCTGATCAAAGCAGTTAAGTTATTTTAGGCTTATCAGGGACGCGTACAGGCAAGTCCAGTTTTGGATATCTGCAACGATCTCCACAACCTTTCTGGGTTCCTGTTCCGGTGTTTGATCACCCTCATAATAAAGAAAAAATATATTTCCTAATTCACAAGAAAGCAACAAGTGCCATATTCCAACTTGTTTCTGTCTCCCCTTGACTTACCATCATGCACCTTTGAGAAAAGCTTGACTCCATCTTCTTTACACCCTCCCAATAGGCAGTTGTAGATAGCAATAAGGCCTGCCCTTATTTTTATCGTCTTAAATTTGAGCAAACATGATTCTTTAATCTCTCCTTGTACATCATGTGCTCCAGCCCCCTGACCATATTAGTGGCTCTACGCTGGAATCACTCCAGTTATGTCAGTGTCTTTCTTCTGTTGGAGAGCCCAGAACTGGACACAATACTCCAGATGTGGTCTCACCAGTGTTGAATAGAAGGGATGAATCACCTCCCTTGACCTATGGATTGTGCTCTTGCTCATGTAGTCCAGTATTTGACTCTTCTTCACAGCAAAGACTGATGACTCATGTTCAAAATGAACACAGTATGATGTGAGGGCGTAAGTTGTGTTTAATTATACCTAGTCTTTGGCACTAAAGTTGTGTTTTTGAGAACTTTTCAAAAATGTTATTTCAAGTCATATCCCAGACTACTGTATTCAGATTATCTCAATTTAGATCTTATTAAAGAGTTTCTGCAATAGTCTTAAGTAATATTTAAGCCAAAGTCTCCAGCTACCCTGGCTATGCTGCCTTTAATAAACTCTTTTGTCCACTTTTGAATAAAAACTTGATTTCTGCCATATGGCTTGCAATGTGAAGAGTTGAGTTAAATACAGTATTTTTGTACCTTGGCAGGCATATATCCTCTCTTCTTTTACATTCATTTCAAAGGCAGTTTCAGACCTGAGTGTGGTCTGTTGTGCAGTATATAACTCCTGGACTATTCAGAATGTAATGAAATGACAACAGCCCTAATTCCCTTAGAAAACACTTTTGACTGAGCAAATAGGCAAATTAACTGGTGGGTGCTTCTGTAGTCCTGTAGTCTTTCACTAGATGATTAGAGCACAGTAAAATGACTCTGTTGAAACAAAGCAAAATTTACTGCTAGCCAAAGTATAATTACTTTCAAATATTAATCTCTAGTATGTACCTACAGAACTTCCTCTTTCTAAAGATATTGTCTTCTTTTCCACATGTCACTGAGTAAGGATTTACAAATGCTAAGAAAAGTCTTTCAGATTTAAAAAATGTCCCTATTCTACATCAGGACAGACCCAACTCCTCCACTGTTCCTGGGTGAAAAAGGCGCAACAAGTGATTCCCCATCAAACCCAGAAGAGGAATATCACTGAAGATACTGGGGAATTGGCTTCAAGTTCCTGTTGTGATATACTTCTTATTCCCTTATATGTCATACTTCTTGATCCCTTTATGTATAACACTGCGGGCTGCTGCTGGATGTCTTGCATGTCCTGTGCTAGAGAAGATGCCCTCCTCCTGCCTGCTTCTAAGCATAGGACTTGAAAAGGAACAAGAGCACATTAAAGGCAGTGACCTAACTACTAGGCCATGGTTTATGTCATCTTCCAAAACAAACACCTGGTACCTGAAAGATTATCCTGATGCAAATTTTCACTACATTGGCATTGTTTTTGCAGAAAAAAGGGCTTGTTTTTGATTCAGCAGTTTTAAATCACCTTCTCTGACCAAAAAAATAAGAAAGTGTGGCTGAAACATTCCTGACTACCTATATTTCCAAAATTTTTATCTTTGGCTTTGTAGAGCGTTTTATGTTCTCTTAATGTGAAATAAAGCCTCAGAAATTAAAACAGAAATTAAATCAGTTTTATTTCCGTAAAAGCTATAGCCTCTAACTTCATCAACTACAACTTTGTGGACGATATATGGCATTTTTACCTAAAGCCCATTTAGTACGTAAAGGATGAAAGGCAACGTATGACAAATTTTTAGACCTAGACTTGAAAGTTGA